>NC_092865.1:744095-763223 GCF_032062135.1 Pyxicephalus adspersus | reverse complement strand
AACACATAATCCCCAGTGACTCCAATGTGATAAAAGGAGGGGGGGCTTCTGTAGTCCTAACAATCTTCCTGTAAGAATGATATCTTTGCTTCCTCTATAGATTCAGAACACTGAGAGAGCACGGACATCCCGGGACAGGAAGGGTTCTAATGGCAGGGAACTAAGGGGAAAAACTAATTCCGCCATGAGGGAGAAAATCCCAGGGTGCCTGGGGCAAATACACGCAGCAATGGGGTGACCATAACATAGAAAATGTATGCACATAGTGTGCTGGATCAGGACCTGGGACCCCAGTGCTGCACATCACGATTGCTGCCCACTAAGCCGCCCCTGAGGTTTCAGGGTTTTTAGAACAGGTAGCAGAAGCCTGTCTCTTGTATAAAGTAAGGGCTATGCACACTTGGCCGGGTTTGGTGACCCAGCGTTCTGATGACAGCTGAGTGCGTCACCCCTAATTTCCTATTATTCAACCCTATGAGTGCTGCGGTGGTTACAAGCAGAGCTTCTGTACAGGTTCTCTTTAGAACCAAGGACCTGATTAATGCAAGCTCACCAAGGCTGGAGAAGATAAGACTATCATGGGAGAACCTGGGTAATCCAGCAAACCCGGAACAGGTTTCCTCAGCTCATTTGCTATCAGTTAGCAAATCTTTTCAATCCGGAACCACATCCAGGTGGGCAGCACGGTGGCTCAGTGGTTAGTATTCTGACCTTTGCCGCACTGGGTCTCAGGTTTGAATCTCAACCAGGACTATCTGCATGGAGTTTGCAGGTTCTCCCTGTGTTTGTGTGGGTTTCCTCCAGGTATTTCGATTTCCTCCCACATTCGAAAATCATGCAATTAGGGTTGCCCCCAAATTGTCCTTAGACTGTGGTAATGACATATGACTATCGGGGGACATTAGATTGTGAGCTCCTTTGAGTGATATGACTATGGACTTTGTACAGCGCTACATAATATGTCAGCGCTATATAAATACTGTGTAATAATAAAAATCCATTGCAAGTGTGCTGGATTACCAAGATCTCCATTATCGTCTATTTTCTCCAGTCTTGAAGGCTCAATGGGCCTAATTTATTACGCTTTCCAAGGCTGGAAAGGACACTTTCATCAGTGAAGCTGGGTGATCCAGCAAACCTGGAATGGATCTGGTCCAGGATGGAAAACATTTGCTAATGACTTTTAGGAAATCCATTCCAGGTTTGCTGGACCTCCCAGCTTCACTGATAAAGGTGTATCACCTCCAATATGTAGGATTATAGGTCCGGTATCAGGACCGGACTCGTCAAGAGATTTCTGCAGAGACTCCTCCTTGGCGTTCTCCATGTGCGGAGACATCACAGCTGTGAAAACAAAGCGCCGTCTACAAATTGGACATCAGAAGCTTTGTCTAGAAGTGATGGTGGTGATAGAAGCGGCAGGGAGAATTTCTTGACATGGGTAAGTACAAGTGTCCTGACCTTTTCATATCACCATCAACATGCTGGATAATCCCAACAATCACAGCGTGACTGAAGTGACCTTTCCCTATGGCGGCGTAAGACCAATGTACGGTGTCACACAGCGCCGATATACACGGCTTTACAACAAACTATTGTTTATCTCATTTACACTGCAAGCTCCTGAGATTTATAGGAGGAATGATTAAATATTATTCCATTGAATCTGTCCTTCATTCTGCCATAGTGCACTTAGGCTGGATGGCCATTAAATCTCCATTCAGGAAAGACCCAACATGTTCAACCAGCAATAAATGAAATGACAGGAGACCATTTATATCAAAAATTGTATTTTAACATTGTTTTCCATGGAAAATGAATTCTAATCTCTTTGCCTAATTGTAAGGCTTCTCCTAAAAATTCCTTAAAACAGGAATAATGGCAGAAATATGCTAATAGCCTTGTTCTGGTGCCATCCATTACATTTCATAGCCAAGGTCTCCGGTAACCCAATGCGGCTCTCCTTACCTCGGTGCAAAACGGAGTGAGCTGGGGGTGGACCACGGGCTGCACATATGTATGAAACGTCGACTCGATCTCCATCGTTCTGCCATTTAACTTCAGAATGGGGAATTCAATTATTTCCTACAAAAGAAAACACACAAAAAGGGAATTATTATAACTACACAGTATTATATGGCACCGACATATAACGTAACGCTTTAATGGATCTGCTCTAGGATTAAAATCCATTCCAGGTTTGCTGGATCACCTAGGTTTACTGATAAAAGTCTATCCTCTCCTGCCTTGGGAGCTTTATTAAATCAGGTTCAATGTATTCATTCTCATCATCTAATTACGGGAAAATGCAGATCTGTCATGTGAAAAAATATGTACACCCCGAAATTTCCTGCTATTTCAGATCTACAACATTTTCAGGTGTTCTGAATTATGTGAGTGAATGTGAGTGATTCCAAGATCTCTCTGTGGCCCTCAGAATGAAGGTTGGTGATGCTTCTGGCAAAGTACTGAAAGCACCAAGTGGATGAACTGTGAAACGCGTTGCCCTAATTTGGTTCAAATGTGAGGAATTTGGATAAAAATTGGTGAATTTTGTTTATCGGTCATCGCTTCCCTGCCATGTCTGTTACAATTGTGACCATGCGTCCTTCAGCAATGTTTTGTTAGTAATTTTTATGGTTAAAGAATGAATAAAAGTTTCAATGTTTGCATTGTATGAGCAATACATATAATTAGCTGGGTGAAAGATTTATAAACGTTCTCATACTACTCTCCCATATATATATTTATAAACCCCTGAATTTAATCCAACCATGAGATTATAAAAGGTAGCTAAACTTTACATTTATACAAACAAATAATACATATTTAAAACATTGTATAGCCACTCTGTTTGTTTTCACAATATTGAATATGATTGTATCGTCTCTCCATATACACTGATTAACTGGTTTCTCGACAATGAAGGGAGATCCCTTTCCGTTTGTAGGGTCGGAATATGTTGCCATTCCCCATTGTGCATGAAATGGGATATTCTATACACGTCCAAAGCACGCCATTGGCGAAATATTGGGTCAGTCTGGCCCAGGGGGAATCCAGGATCGCCCAGAACGGGAGACATTGGAGACGGGTATATGGTTACGTTTTGAGAGGAGAAGTACTTAGTGACCACTTTCAAGGTCTCGCCAATCAATGGATGGGTGTACATTGCCGTCCTGGCCATGTACGTAGAACATGCATCCTCCAACCCAACCCACAGTTTGGAGCGGCTATTAGTGCACCGATCCAGCAGCCTAGACAAGTGCACTGCCTGATGGTACTGGGTCAGGGAATGCCATTCCTCCGTTGGCTTTGGGGAGTCTCAGTAATGTCATCCTAAGCCTGGGCGCCCCATTAGGCCAGATAAATTTTACAAATTCCGAACAGAATTTTCGAAGGATAAAAAGCGGGATGTGTATTGGGAGTGCTTGCAGCATATACAACAGTCTAGGCATAACATTCATTTTAAGCACATTGCACCTCCCAAGGAATATCTAGTTTAATTTGCTTAATTCTCATGTTTCATTAGTTTTCTATGAGGTCATTATTTCATAAACTAGAACCGATCTAGCTAAACCAATATCACATGTGGAATCTGTGCATCAAACATAACCTAAATGACTTTAATCTGTTTGGCAAGAAAATGTTTGTTGAACAGTGTAATAATTGTGTTAGGGTTCAGCTCTATAAATAAGTGAAGTTTTGCTTTGATGGTTTGTACTGAATTTGTAGTAACACAACAGACTGAAATACAAAAAATATTGGAAATCGGTATGGAAGGAATGACTTTTATTTATATCTTATATTATTAGTCCATTAAACACGTATGTGCACTTCACTATCTGGATTCACCATTTTTGTATTATCGTAGTACTGCACAAGGATTTCGCAATTGCACAATTTTTTTTTTGGTGCAGATTCACCATTTTTTATATTTCATTTTCCCAGTTTATAACCCAACCATTCATCCAAAAGAAAATGAAAATCTTTGGTTGGAGCTGAGCTTTAATATTTACGGATGAGGGATTTGTGAAGACTTTGGCCCGTCCGCGGTCACACGCCGCCACAAGTCTGCTGGGGGCGCTGTATTGCCTCTGTAGTCAGATCGTTTCTCGAGCCTTTGGCGGCGTGCGAAGGCATATAACATTACTAGATCTAAATAAAAGTTATCAGCACAAATAAATGAGAGCTCATTTAATATTGTGTGCCTCGTTTTATTTTGCAGCCAGTTAGACAGAGATAACTGCAATAAATAAAATGCAGATTGCTGCTAACGGTAACAATATCCGTGTAAAAAAATGTCGGAGAGATAAAACAAACAGCGAGGACCCAAAGGAGATAAAAGCATCATCATTACTTTCCGCTGTTAATCCCGTTTCTTTTCAGGTCCCCTGTGTATCGGCAATGGCACGTTCTGAACACAGAGTGACAATTTGTTTTGTGTCTGTGGAAGATGAATTGGTCAGTCGTCTCTAATAAAGATGCATAGTGATGAGGCCGCTTCTCCATATATTTTTTAGAGGTCTCGGGTTATGCAAATGCCGTGGCTGACTGATGTCACGGCTGCAGCCTTGGAAAAACAACCAGGAACGGACGCTTCTTAATATTCAAAAACAGTTTGCGAAAATTTAATCAAAGCAGCCAAAAGCCAACATTTTTACTTGCTGACACTTTTATGAGCGCCTACATACATTTTTTACTAGCAGGAAGGCAATTAGGAAGGGTTAACCCATTGAGAGCTCCGGGTTCTGGCACTGTATAGTGTGAAAAGGTAATGGAAAGGTGATCATCAGTGGAAAGGTGATCATTGATGCAAAGGGCGCATCGCCCTGTGAGGGGGGAAAAGAAAACCAATACATTCAATTCACACCTGTCATTTTATGCCTTGAATTGATTTGTTTCTGCACACGTGAGACTGATCTTTGGGTTTATGATCTCCAGAAAAAAATACAAAATGTCTAAAAGTCACCAATGCGAATCATCCTGCTATCGGATCCAACGGTTTTTTATCCGATAGGGCCGGAAAGCTTTATTTCTTGTATTAGATGTGATAAAAGAAAGTCCGTACATAAAAAGTTCATCTCACTTTTGTAAAATTCAGTGCGGCTATACCATGAGCAAAAATGTGGACACCCAGGTGTTTCCATTGCAGGTCACTGCTCATACAAGAGTATACAATAACACTTTAAACAATTTTGCTCTTCCAGCCTTGTGGTCACAGTTTGGTGAAAACCCATTTCTGTTCTCCATAAAGGTTGTCCAACTCCATATTAATGGCCATGTGGAGGAAGGGGAGGGTAACTTTACATCAATGGTCATGGTTTTCGAAGGGAAGGTCCAACAAGTTCATAAAGAAGTGTTGGTCAGGTGTCTACAAACTTTTGGTGTGGAGGAACCCGAGTGTCCTGTACAGAGCCCCTAACTCTACACCCCTACAGAACACATTTAGGGGTGGTGAGTTAGGTATTCTCACCTGAACATTCCACCTACCTATATGTATGGAGGATACCTCCCCAAATGATGGGGTTTAGGTGTCCCCAGTTAAGGATCCTGGTAATGTCCCATCATACAAAGACATTGTAAACAATTCTGAGCGCAATGGTAAAAAGTTTAAGAAGCCTCTTCATGGTTGGGTTCAGATGTTTCTAGTAAAGATCCCAAACTTGGGATCTTATACACCAGGGATGCCCACACTTTTTTGGCTTGTGAGCTACTTTTTAAATGATCTACCAACAATAAAAACTTGGACTTAATAACTCCTGTGCTGGTAGAGTTTATTTTGAAAGGCAGGGCTCCGCTATCTACTCACATTGCCTTTGCAATCTACCAGTAGATTGCGATCCACCTGTTGGGCACCCCTGTTGTAGACCAATGGGTTAATCCAGCCTTGTGATCACAGTTTGGTGAAGACTCTTTTGCCCTATGACTGTGCCCCCGGGTACAAATCCAGCTCCATGAAGACATCACCCAGTGACGGAACTCGTGTGTCCTGCACAGAACCCTCACCTCACCCTACTGAACACCTTTGGGGTGAATTGGAATGGTGAGCCAGGTCTTCTCATCTAACATTGTACCCGACCTCACCTATAGGGGGCAAATCCCCACCATCAGTACCTGACCTCACCAATAGGGGGCAAATCCCCACCATCAGCCTCACCAATGAGGGGCAAATCCCCACCATCAGCACCTCACCAATGAGGGCAAATCCCCACCATCAGCACCAATGGGAGTATATCCCTACAGACATTGAAAAACTATGTGAAAAGCCTTGTGGAGGCTGTAACAGTAGCAAAGGAGGAGGAATAAAGGAGTGGTGCAACTCCATGGGTGTCCAGCAAGTTCCTATAGGTATGAATATATGGTGTCCTCCAATGTCTAACAGAACAGAATCTGTTCAGAAAACCAATCTCTGATCAAAGTAATTAAAAAATGAATATGAATTGGTTATATACACAGCATGAGGGGATTTATTTCTATTACGGTAAGAAAAAGCACAAAAATTTCTATAGAAATGGAGAAAATCCAAAAAGAATTGTGAATGAAACAAAAAGAGCTTGAAAAGCATGGAAAACCCAAAGAAACCATTTGAAGCTTCCAAAATTCTCATCTCATAGGGAAATGGTAAGAACGTAATCACAGGACGACACCACAGAGCCAGACGCCTCTCTCCACAACAATGCTGCAAGCAGTAAAAGAGCTTTTTGGATGTTCCAGCACCTCAATCACAACATTTAGAGGATTATTGGTAAAAAAAAAACTGCTTGCTTGCAAGAACGAATTTACAGTTTAAACCAACTACCAAACCACATCCCAACTGTGAAGCATGGTGTAGGGAGCATCCTAGTGTCAGACTTTGAGCTGTTTATATGATTAGAAGGTTTTGGGAAGTCAGGGAAACAAATTACTGAACATTACACCAATTATGTCCCCTGACTGTGTATATGATTAATGATTAATACAAATATGATGTTTGCATTAATTTCTGTGTTTCTGTGTTACTCTGACTTAAAAAAAAAAGCGGATTACATTTTACACAAAGTCATTCTAAAGGGGTTTTTGTAACTGTAAAGTTGTTAGCAGTCATTATATATTGAATTTGTGTTCTTGGATATTTAGAAATTTTATGAACCTTTAAAAAATAATTTCATAGTTTTTTATTATATTTTCCTGAGCATTTAACAAACATTTTTCAAGCATCCTGAATTATATTTTGTGTAGTTTTGCGCTCTGAATATCCTTGTAACCAGTAACTTCAGGATGGAAATGCCGGCATTTGCTAAGATAATGCCGCACCTTTTTTAAAAATGCCCCCAGCACAATGCCCCGGTATAAACAGGTCCAACATGGAGGTACTGGTCATAGAATTTGGAGGTAAAATGGAGGTACTAGTCACGGAATTTGGAGGTAACAGAGGTACTGGCCATGGAATTCGGAGGTAACATGGAGGTACTGGTCATGGCATTAGGAGGTAACATGGTGGTACTGGATTTTGGAGGTAACATGGAGGTACTGGTCATGGAATTCGGAGGTACCATGGAGGTACTGGTCATGGAAATTGGAGGTACCAATGGAGGTACTGGAATTTGGAGGTAAAATGGAGGTACTGCTCATGGCATTCAGAGGTAATATGGAGGTACTGATCATGACATTTGTAGATAACATGGAGGTACTGGTCATGGAATTGGGAGGTAACATGGAAGTACTGGTCATGGCATTTTGGAGGTAACAGGGAGGTACTTGCCATGGAATTTGGAGGTAATATGGAAGTACTGGCCATGGAATTTGGAGGTAACATAGAGGTACTGCTCATTACATTTGGAGGTAACAGAGGTTCTGGCCATGGCATTTGGAGGTAACATGGAGGTAATGGCCATCTGGCCATGGAATTCGGAGGTAACATGGAGGTACTGGTCATGGAATTCGGAGGTAACATGGTGGTACTGGAATTTGGGGGTTTGGATGGACGAGGTCTCTCGGCTCTCTCACCTACACCGGCTTCGTACAATTAGTAGAGGAGAAGCAGTAAATACAAACAAGCTGTTTCTTGGATTTCACATCTCCAGGCGGTGTAAGGAGGGGGAGGCGATTCCACCCACATTAATATATAATGCATCCGATTCATCTTCCTGCAGCTTCTCACACTGAGGTCCCCCAGCCGGGAGGTGTCAGGCGGGATTTACGGTGCTGTGATAAGACCCCATTAGTAAATACAGATGCCATATTATCAGCGCGAGGGGCTGTTACAGTTTTATTTTATCTAAGATATATAGTGCATCGTTTTCCAGGCGATGGTAAATCGAGATGTACGGCGCCCGCTGTGCCATGCTGTGTACATGTAATACCAGGTTAATGGGCAGCTGATTTATCAGAGGGAATCTGCATTGGCTAATCACAGAGAAAAGTGCCGCACTTGCATGGTCTCGCCATCCGAACGCCCGTCTCTCCCTCGGCGGGGTCAAGTGCTGCAGATTTTATTTAGTTTTGTGAAATCAAAGTAGAAAGGTAGACAAATGGGAGAAGGTAATGAAAATGAACAGTACAGTTTGGGTTTAAATGTTATGGAACTGTCTTTTAATGGACTAATATGATTTTGTTTGATTTATTGTCCAGGAGATTGATGATATTTTTCTGCTCCAATTATCCTGTGTAAAGAGTGGAAGTCAGTCGTGTGTTTTTCTAGATGTCGGTGATGAGGTGAGGCGCGGGTCCCGGAGGACGCAAAGACAATGTATATAGAAAGGTTTCCTCTTCTGGACTGTCCATCACATGCCATGGCCCAGACTATGGGCATTTTATATATTCCTAAGCAATAAAATAGCTTTAATACAAGACACTCCTGACCTCTCTAGCTGCTTTTCATGCAAAGTTATTCAATCTCAAATATCTAACAACAACTCTCATGTCTGGTTTTAATTGTTTCTATGGCTGTGATTAGTTACAGCTCTGCAAGGCCGGAGAGGATACACTTTCATCAGTGAAGCTGGGTGATCCAGCAAACCAGGAATGGATCTGGTCCAGGATTCAAAACATTTGCTAGCAAATGATTTTAGGAAATCCCCATTCTGGGTTTGCTGGATCACCCAGGTTCCCTAATGAAGGTGTATCCTCTCCAGCCTGCTAATAAGTCAGCCCCATTGCACCCACTGCAGTCAGAATGCTTGGTGTTAATTCCAGCATTGCATGATGATGATTAAAGGAAGCAAAGCTGATGCCTCCGTAGAGGCGGTCCAATGGCTTTTAATGAAAAGCTATAAAAGTGCACTAGTGGAGAAGTGGAGACCCCTAACACCCTGGGAACCCCTATGGTGGTACCTACATTCCAGGACTGGCAGCATGGCATTCTCAGGAAAAGGGACTGACCTGGGAACCTTTTTCACAATGCTTATAGATACGGAAATAAATGAGGCCATGATTTAAAGCAGGGGCCAAGAGAAGGACCCCACTTTGGGGGGTGCAAAAGCCCGAGCCGCGGACCACGTCTCCCAGAGACATCGCAGGCTCAGGTCATCGGGCGGGTTGTGTCTCCGGACCTGCGATGGGTGGGCAGGATCTGACATCATGACATCACTCTGGGGAAAGTTTATTTCACTTTGAGTGACATACGGCTCCCCCGGAATGAGATTTGAGGTTTGTGACAACCAGGTTGGGGACCACCTATTTAAAGGCCTTTTACTGCTTGTTGAGAATAAGGAAATACTTTGATGAGCATGATTCAGGCACAGACCCGCTTTATTACTGCAGTGTTCAACCCACAATTTGTTTTTATGCTGGGCGGGAAGAAATTGAAGGTGGTGGCAGCCTCCGTATTGTGACCCAACCTTTAAGTAATCACCCAAAAACAGCCGGGTGGTGCGCCCAGCTAAAAGGGGCCGGGGAGAACACTATACTGTCAACCAATCCTTAATAGCAGGTAAGTGCTGAATGCAACCTCAACAAATACTGCAGAATATTTATATCTATGAACAGTCTCCTCTATGTTTACCATGATATCCATACTATGAGGTTCAAGTGGCCCTTGGACGGGACCACGAACGGGAGTGTCTGTGCACCAATCTGCCAGGAACTGGTGAATACACAATACACATTCCATGTCAGCTGCCAGTCCTGTGATTTCTCTGTATCTGAAAGTTGCCCTGTCATGTGGAGATTCCATTTCATGTGATCACTATACCAGGCAATTGCAGTGTTCACGTGGCTTTGTTTGAACCAGGCGACCACTGGTTGGATTAGCCGTTACAGAAGGGAGAAGCACTGTCCCCAAAATCTGGCATATTATTTGCTGAATGTGTTTATGATTTGCAGCGATTTTGCGGGGTGGGAAGAAGCTGTAGGTGAGTGGAAGTCCCTATATCATGGCCCAACTCTTCACCTAAAAACAGTCGGGTGGTTGAAATGTGCCAGGGAGAACCCTGATTCGTTATATGTGTGTCCAATATTCAGTTTATAATAAAAAATCTGAGCATGGTATTTGAAAAAACAGCCTAACATCCCCCAATAAAACAGAAAAAGATATTTGCTAAACCTGGCCGGGGTATTCATGGTCACAAAATAGGCGAAGACTACAGCAGGGCAAGGTGACCCCACACAGCCTTGTGATGTAACAAAATGTTGGATATTTGCCCCAAGGATCTATCACTGCTCTAATGAGATCAATTCAAGCCCTAAGAGGCGAAACGCGTCGGGTATGAAGACCCTCTCTTTTGTTTGCTAATATACAAAACATTAGAAGTCTCATGTCTATTGGTTTTAATAATCTTGTTCACTAAATGTTTAAGTGAACAGATAACACGGTAGTATGGTATTATTACCTGCTACCCATGCTATGCAAGCATAAAATATGATGTCCTTGTAATTTGCCTTTAATGAGGTGAGACGCATACTTTTGTTGTTTGTTTGGATTTCTGTTCATGTACTCACAATGTGAAGGTCTCATCTATGTAGATTATTACACATAATAAATTCACAAAAAAACCTTTCTTTCTATTTTTTGCTGTACTCATGCCAAATATTCAACAATTTTCACATAAGCAGCTGTAAAATTGGCAGACCCCTCTGAAGATATCACACGTCTGATCGATATTTGCTGCAATGGTCCTAGGCTGAGGGTGGGACTCATCCCTTTATACCATATGAGGGGCATCCCCTGCCTTGCCGGCCCACATGGAGGAAATTGACGCACCCGCCGCTCGCCAATGTGTACGTTCCTCAAACCTCGGGCACCTCCTCACCATACTATGTTATGGCACGCGTTGGAACGTTTTATTTTCCTCTCGGAGAAGCCACGGAGGTCTGCTGTTTGTCTGGCTAAGTGTTAGGACCTTTGGAAGGTTCAATTCATCTTTCAGCTCTTTAATTTCATTGTGCGCCCGCTTATGAGATTACAGGGGGACGTTCCAGGGTAAAAACTAAAATATCACTTGTGAGGAGACAATAGAAAGCTGCAAAGGGAGTGACATCATTCACACGCGTCACCATAACCTACAAAGGAAGATGGATGGCCGAGGAGAACGCTGAGTCTGCAGGAAGTAACTTCATCCCCGCCGCACTCTCCGCAATTACCACAGGTGACCGGGACGTTTTATATATTTTAGTTGTGATTATCAGCATTTACATATTAAATCTTCCTGAAGAGAACCTGTTTTTGTTTTACTGAGTCGGAGGCTACGAGATGCCTCAATCATTACCTGAATAATACAACACACATCACTTAGTACTGGAAATGTATTACTGGCAGGATCATAAAGAAAACTAATGCAGCCATTACATTAAGCACTGATAAGCTGCAATAAATGACATGTTCTCCTACAACTTTCTACAATCCTGATTGCATTAAATCTATCAGGACTTTATCATCAAACTCATAATAATCTGATGACCTGGACCCATCATATGACACACGTATCCCGTATAAAACGTCTGAAAAGACTGCAAATGACAAGTGCTTCTCCAGAACCTGCTGACCATTTATATTCATGTTTGGACCCGGCTGTCTATTGCATTGTTGTAAAATATGCAATGTACCGGCCACATCTGCCCCCCCAGATCTACATTATACCCCTTCACCCCCCATTACAGCGTACCCTGATCATGTTATCACTCCCTGCGTATTTGCCTCCATCTTTGCTGGTGTCAGATCAGTTTTATTTAGGAATTGAAAAGGACGCCACATTCGGATTTGTTACATAGAATGAAAAGTCAGAAGTAAGATTGTAGGAAAGAATAATGAATATTGGACATGAAATAATTGGAGACGTCTCCTCTGGCAATGTAGATAATATAATATAAAATGAAATAAAACCGTCCCATCACATACACACAGGAAGAACATGGACAGCAGGGGACATCATCCAGGCATCACCTCTGCATTTAGAATAAATCAGCAGAATGAGTAAAATAAATAAACGGATAAATGAGATTTATGTGATTCATTCACATTGCAATTAAAATCCATAATAATAATAATCATCAATATGACCTCTACAGGTCAGCTGTATGGTCATTAAGTGATAACGTTCTCAACAAATCCCCTGAGGAAGCCGCATGGTGAAACGCGTCGGGGCACGGAACACTAACCTGACCACTATTTAGAATATTTCCATATTCCATATATAATATGGAATAATTAGAGATCTAATTTTTAGTTGATTGCTCTTCTACCCCATGAAATATTAATTGTGATGGCTACCATTGTATGTACCTACCACCGGTTGTTTTTGCTGTATTATTCACTTTAATACTAATATAATTATTCACTGCCTAAAAACTCGTCTTCTATTTGTTTTCTTTTGTGAAAATTTTGCATTTTACCAATAAAATTAGGGAGCCTGTTCCCACAACTAAATAGGAGCAGGATTGATACTTTTATTTTTTTACATTTCTTATACCTCCATTTTCCCTTGACATGGACTCTGTGCTGTAACGGCAGACAGATTGCGTTAACTATAATTATAATGTAAAGAACAGATCCTGGGATACAGAAGCGGTTCTGGGTAATTATTTGGTGCACAGGACAGGATCTGCCCCGGTTAATTACCCGCCGGCCTGACAAATCCTTGCGGTTACAAGCTGACGTACAAAACCAAAACTCATTTTCCGCCTTACCTCTTTTATCTTTTTTGATTTACACCATGGGCAGCCCCCTAAATAATTTATGGCGGGTTAAATTTATTGCAAAGCCCAGGCTGGCTGAGAAATTCAAATTGCCAAATAATTAGATTTTAGGGCAAAGCTTATAAATTATCCGTCGATTTGTCCGGCCTTGTTTGTCAGCTGCCTTGTGCTGCGGGTCATCGCTGGCATTTGCCTCTTTGGGTTTTAATTGCTGATCTGTGCCTTGACAGATGAAAACTGATGCTTTATTCTCAGGGCTGGTGGAGGCTTCTGGAGCCATGGAGGGTTATTTAAAGCGGCATTTCTGATGGCTGCAATACGCCAGGTTTGTAATAACGCCTGGATAATGCAACCAATATGACAGAGCGGCCGTGATGTGCAGAGGAATTTTACAAGCTGCCATATGGTCTAAATCTAAAGATGAAGGCTCAATGTTTCCTGATATAAAGTTCCCAGCAAACTCCTCTCTGGGTTATTCCAATGTGTAAAACCACCACCAAGAAACAGAAAACCTCTCAGCATGGCGGTAAGAGCCAGTAGAGTGCCTCCTAAATGTGGATTGCTGGCTCTGTACAGCCGATTTATAAAGCACCGGACTTTGTTTTGCTGCACTTATGGGAAGAGATATCTGCCATGAATTAATGCTGAATTACAAGTTATGCTGCATAACATAGGTAGAAAAATCCAACCACAGACTTGTAAATAAATCCAATGGCTAGGAAAAGCCCAATAAAATCGGGATACCAGGATCAGAAATCACACAAGAAACAAACAAGGAATGAAGACCGCCATCTTGCCATACCTGAGGGTGGATCTGGGGTTTGTCACAGGTGGCCTCAAAATCCAGCACGAGGAAGTAATGATACCGCTGTGGGGGGAAGGAGGTCATGGCCGCCACGGAACCCCCAAAACCCTGGCATCCGAGCTTTCTGTTGAGCATTGGGTCGGCTCCGCTCTGCACTTCGAGAACAGAGAATGGGTCGGAGGGTAAAGTAGCCCAAGATCTGGTGAGCAGTGGATAGGGAAGTCTTGGCGGCCGGATGAGGGGATGTAACTGCATTGAATCCCCTGCTGCATTTACATGGAAACCTGGAAGGAGAGACAGACAACAGTCAGACCATCAATGTGCCGGCAACACAAAGCAAAGATTCCTGAAATAAACTCGCGCAGGATCTGTGCTATACCAGGGATATAGTGTGAGGGCCAGCAAACCCCAGCTGATATTAAATCAATAAAACTTCACCGCTGCATGGATTTGTGTCTTTGACCCCCAATTTACTTCAAATCCCCATGTTGGAAAAATTATTTTTGTTTAAATTTTAAATTCTCACAACAACGCTCAGAATTTTTACAATACTTAGAGGACTCTCAAAAGTTTCATAGAGATCTTTGCTATGTGGGGGGTTAAACTTTCAGCTTCCCTCTGCTTCGGACCCGGGTGTATCAATGGTGAACGTTTTGGATTTGTGTACCAAACCCACAGTGCCATTCACAGAACACGGCACGCATGGCATCAATGTGGTTTGTGAATGGCACAGCAGAGTGCTGGGGGCAGAGGGACGAATCCAGAACTCGGGGTCCTTTCATTGGGAAGCTGCAACCCTGAATGCATGAGCAGTGCAGCATTGTTGTTATAAATCAGCTGAATTTGTAGAAGGAATGTACAGCGCTGCATAATATGTTGGCTCTATATATATGGCTCTATATAAATCCTGTTTAATATTATTAATAATAATAAAATAATAAAGGAGCACAGTGCACTTTCTTTGGCATGCTTGGAATTTACAGAGGTGATGATGGCGCTTCGCCCCATGCTACATCACATGCTCATTCTTCTGCCTCCAAGCCGAAAAAACCCTCATGGATGCTACAGCTTTAATAAAATCACATTTAAAAAAAAATATTCAGGTTTGTTAACTGCTTGTATCTCATTGCAGGGTTCTCCCCAGGCAGTTTTAGCTGGGCGCACCACCCAGCACTTTTCAGCACCCACACGGCTGTTTTTGGGTGGTTACCAAAGAGTTTGGTCACAATAAGTGCTGCCACCCACCTAAAACTTCTTCCCACCCGGCTTAAACAAATTTCTGGGTTGAGCACTGCATTGGAAAGATTTTCTTTAGCTTCCTGTTACACAGACACAACAGGAAGTTAGAGGAAATATTTACATAGTAATGGGGTGTCCCCACTTAGACAGCGGTAACCATAACACGTCCCTTCCTCCTCTGGTGAAAACTCATTTTGATATTTTAATAAAGTAAAATTTCCTGGTCAGATGGCAAAGGAGATCTGAATCTCTTCCCCTGCATCTGTAAAAAGGCAAACATACTCCCCTAAATGTGCCCGTTACATCCCTGGCATCACCATTTCTGAATGTGGGGACGGCTAATCAAGCAGAAGCTGCAATGGTCGGCCTCTGATGGTCCCTTCCTAATGTAATTATTGGCTGCACTCTCCTTTCTGGATCCTGCAAGATCCCCACCACCGGACAGCCAATAGAAAGTGTCCATTACATGCAAGCAGTGACATGAAGGACCCCTCATCCTGTACACGGGAGACGTAGGACTGAAGCACCATTTGACCAAGGCTGGAGGCTGAAGGGGCATTGGGATTTGTACAATCATTCAGATGGGGAGAGGTGGAAGGAATTTCCCTGCACACCCCCTTTACCAACAAACCCAAATTCAGAAAGCAAAAGCCCGGATTTGCGGCCTGCATGTGACAGCGGCTCCTTGTCATCCGGGTGACTTTCACCGGTGTCATGTACATCTTCCCCAGACACGGCCGGCAGATCTATTACAGAGCACATCTCGTGTGTCATCACTCAGCCGCGTACAGAGCCCAGACGCCCCTGGGAAGCCCGAAATGCCTTCGGTATCATTTCGGCAACCACAAGAAAGCCGACCCTGTGTAGTGTTATACAGAACTCCGCAGAGAGGGGAATGACCAACAGAAATAAGGAAATCAGGAACCCCATGGTCCAATCAGAATCCTTGGGGTGTATGAGACACCAAGAGAAAAAGAAATAAAGGGCCAGAAATGTTATTATTTATATATCCGGCTCTAGTGCACCATTCACCTCCTTCTGTCAGCCTGGTGATCCGAGGGAACCCTTTACTGATTTTTGGCTTTATTTGAAAACCTAAATGTCAGCAATAAGAATTTCATCGCAGCCACCAATCAGAGCAGCCTCAGAAATCTGGATATCAGAGATACAACAAATAGAAAGAAAGGAAATTTCACAGGAAGAAGCCGACCAACCAATCAGACGAGGGAGATCGCTTTGGAATCATTTGGAACATTACAATCATTAAACCCTCCAACAGCCAACCCAACAAGACTCTGTCACTCTGCACCATACTGCTGCTGCTCCTCTACCTGCAAATCTTTTTTTGGGGGTAATTTGGTCTCTTTTCTGGAGGTGGCTACATGGTATAACCGGGACCCATGCAGTGCCTGTGATGGGCGCTACCGATTGCAATCTGCAGCCCGAGACGCAGCCTGCTGCAACATGCACGGCGGTACCTGAAGGCACATCACATGACCAATATACAACACATTGCCCCTCACACCAGAAAAATGGGGAAAGATTTATGCTAGATACAAAAACAGGGTTTACCCCAATTACAAGATATATGATATATACCATTGTATTTTTACATGGAAAGTTTAACAAGTAACAGCAAACAAAAATTACCATACACTGCCCACGATGCCAGTTGCAGCAACATAGCAGTTCTCTCAATAACATTGTATAACTGCCCCTTGATCCTGCCAGAAGATCCATTATTTGTTACAATGATTCCAATATTACATTTATCTCTGATTATTATTTTTATAGAAGGGTCTTTGTCTATATATTCCATGACAAGCTGCAGTCGCACATTTTGGACAGCAAAGACTTTTCCTGGTATCTCCCATGCAGGGTAACATGCTGCAATTAGCTGAGATATAATATCCACCAACTGAATATCAGATTCCCGGGGACCTCTCGTAATATCAGTCACCTATGGAGGCGAATTTGCTGGGCTGACTAATACAGATCATACCCGGGTTACCCCCCGGGTATCTGAGTGAGATGGGTTCCTCCCGATACCCCCAGAGGTTCTTTATACCCTACTAGATTGTAAGCTCTTCGGGGCAGGGTCCTCTCCTCCTGTGTCACTGTCTGTATCTGTCTGTCATTTGCAACCTCTATTTAATGTACAGCGCTGCGTAATATGTTGGTGCTATATGAATCCTGTTTACTATTAATAATAATACCTGATATGGAACACCTGAACACCATAATCTCATGCAGTGCTCAACCCAGAAATGATTTAAGTTGGGTGGCAAATAATTGTAGGTGGGTGGCAGCCCCGGTATTGTGGCCCAATATTTCAGTAAGCACCCACAATCAGACGGGTGGTGCTGGGGAGAACTCTGCAGCTCCTGGAATTTAAGGTCCAATGGTAGTGGAAAGTAAAGTGCAGCAGCTACCAATGTCAAGCCTATTCACAGAGAAGTGGGCCCTTCTTCCAGTCTATGGGTGATCATTGTATGGACGGCCCTAATGAGCCGCACAGAACCTTGTATGACATGGACGGGATTCATCCTGTTCCTTTTTATTGATTGATGTGAATCTGCACGGGTGCATTAAACTCTAAGAAAGCTAAACTTGTAATCTCTGACATTTTATCTCTGTGTGTAGATAATTTTTGCTTTCCCTGTATATTTGACCTGGGATTAGATTATCATTGAGTGGTGCCTCCAGATATTGGGTCAGGCTGTATTGGTGTCATCATTCTCATAATATAATAATGCTGATTTGTCACATAAAATATAGGAGCGCCCTTACATCTTCCACCACTTATCCATGAGATTGTAGTGCTCAGCTGTTCCATATCAGGTATAAGAACCTCCTTGGGGGGTATCTGAAGGAACCCATCTTAGATCCCCCTCTGATACCGGGGGGGTGTTATCTGTATAGCAGACTGATACCACGGGAAGTCCCCGGGAATTTAATATTGAGGGATCTGCAGGATTTTGGTGTGTGTAGGCTGGGCACTCCATCCGGCATTTTTCAGTAACCACCCGGCTGTTTTGGGTGATTACTGAACAGTTGGGTAACAATATCGGGGCTGCCACCCACCCACAGCTTCTTCCCACCCAGCTTAATAAATGTCTGGGTTAAGCACTGAAGCCCATGATCCAAACAATCAGCACACCCCAAAACCAAGAGGAAAATTGTAATATGAGGCTAATATTTCTGCTACAGAGAGGACCCCACGGATGGACAAGCATCAGGGAAGATCTCCATCACATAATAATAACAACCAAAGGACAGATTGCAGAAGAGGGGAGAAGATTTGGTGCTGGAGGATGACCTGACTGTCTTTGAATTGGTACAAACCCTATTTAGTTTTTGGGTTGTCTTGTTTTTTATTTTATATGGCAGCACTCCGAAGTGAGCTGGGCAGTCCAAGGATCAGCTTTATATAACCCATTACCTGGGAGCCCGTGGCCCCGGATCCTGCCACGTTCTGAACTATACGGATCGCCTCCTGGATTCCGGCTGTACATATAATGAATACATGTGAAGATGTCACACGTCTAACAATGTGACCCCTCCCCTCACCCAAAATCTGCTCGTTAATGACAAAAAATGCAGAAATAGCTACAAATGAGGGGAAGATGTGATTGTGTCACCGAGATGTCCCAATGAAGGCTCTGGGGCCAAATATTTCAAATGTCAGACTTCCAGCTGGAGTAATCGGATCACAAATGAAAGACAAATGAGAGTCTCCGGGGGCAGAAGAAGCGACTTCTCACATATGTAATGGGACAGCCACCTTCTACTCAGGATGTGACACAGCTCCGGGCAGGAAAATAATGTTCCGTCATATCGTCTTACAATGAGATCGCCAAACATGACCCGAGTTCTACACAGAACCCACCGCTCTGGCTCAGGAGTTCCTGGGATTGTGCCCCAGCAATACTATTCATACACCAAGTATGGGGACACACTGCTCCCCCGTGTCA
>NC_092865.1:741169-742817 GCF_032062135.1 Pyxicephalus adspersus | reverse complement strand
CCAAAAATCTCATTTCTATAATTATGGGTTACAATCAGTATGAGAGACAAAACTGCGAGATTATTAACCAAACAGATGGCTACATACCTTTACAATATAGGACTGAGCACAATACAAATTGTATGAGGCAAACTTTTCAGGAAATCTTCCAAACAGTATTTTCCTATTGAATACCATTCACTATGTACAGTACATATGGCCCATCCCTGGCCTGGATACTTTATTGTATTATACACAAAAATACAGCAAACAATGCACAAAAACTACAATTCCATCCTAATCCAATCATTTCTCACAATCCAGGTCCTCCAGAAACCACAGAATATTGTCAGGATTTCAAATCCTTGGCTAAAGAATAACTCAACAGCAAATTCAGGATTTCTACACATTCAGATCCAGCAAAACCCTACGGTGTCACCTCACCAATGCAATCACCTGTCCCCGAGTCACCAACACCAATCAACATGGACAACAGAGGGGGAAGACGTGATGGAGCAATGGTGGGAGCCGGGGAAACCTTTGCAAACACATTGATGCTCCTCTATACAAATACAATCGGTGCTGGGAGTTCCTTGAGTAATTTGCGACCATCAGGTCGGTTTCATTTTGGCTATCTGTATTGGTGACATTCCTCCCACTGACCAGCAATGTAGTAGGAATTCTTCCCACTTACCACCATACTAATATACTGTGATCTGTAGATAACGTTATCACAGTCAGAGGCTGCTTTAAAGTATTTTCTGCAACGCGTTTCGGGGTGCCGGAGATCTCCTTCATCAGGGATCTCTGTGATTCAGCAGATGATTATTTTGAAGAATATTTTGCAGGATTCATTTTTCACTATTAGTAAATAATTTTACCTCAAGTCTGACATTCTTTAAACCCAGATCTGATGGCGGGGGGCTCCTCAGAAAATGCAGAGTTGTCTTTTCAAACAAATATAAAGGTAATTTAGTCTCCCGCTTGGTGTGCTCCTCCTTCCTTTCTGGATATTTGCATCCAGTAATGCACAATAAATAAACTCATTATTGTAACACATCAGAGGCTTTTCTCCTTCCCTTTACTAGTCAACACCCAAACTTTGTCCTTATAGAAGTGCTGGGACCCTTCAGGAGGAATTTATTCCATTTTGTTTTGCTTTAATCTGTTCCTTATTACATTGGCAGTGATTTGTTATATTGGTTTGTGCAAAGCTGAAGCTTACATTGAAAAGGGTGGGAGTTTGTGGCTTCTGGTTGAGTAACATGTTTAGTCCATCGATACCATAAAAGAAAGCCTGGCACCCTAAAATGTATTATTTTGTTATATAAAGTAATGACAAAGTTATTGCTAAATAAACTGGCCCTAAGGAGAGATGTAAACTTTGCCCTGTTCTATAGGGGGTGCTCTGGAGTTGAATGGATGAATGATTTTAAATATCATCTAAAGCCTATATTTTATATTATTATTATTATTATTGAGTGGGGTTTATTACAAGTGTCAAGTTTTTTGTTTTTATAACATGTCTGCTTGGTGACTTTTTTGCACTGAGGGGAAATCTCGTCTCCTATTGGAGGATTTCCCTGTATTCCTGTTTCGGGAGAAGCTCTAAAATGTTGGATTTGGTCAGCAGGACAAAGCAGTGAATGGTGAGGAAAGAATTTCCAAA
>NC_092865.1:729911-739694 GCF_032062135.1 Pyxicephalus adspersus | reverse complement strand
AACCTCATGCACATCCTGTGGCTGGGTTAGGTGCAGTGTGTTTGGGCCCCAGGCCATGTGCTGCCTCCTCTGTGGCTCCTCATGGGCCATGACAGGCATATTCTTGGATTACACACACATTCAGGGACCCAGCTATATACAGGCCCACAATAACAGGTGTCCCCTGCTTCCCCATACCTTCCTAGGGCCCCTGTTACCACCTAGGGCCCCCTGTCTACCCTCTGGAGCCCCAGGCAGCTGTAGGCCTGGAATGAGCAGACATATGTCATGTGATGCTGGGCCCCTGGCATTTTCCTGGGTGCTCTCTGGGGTCCCACTCTACCCTGCCCCGACCGCACCCCCCGGGGCCCCCACATGCCGCTGTCAGGGGCCCCTCCTCACACACAGGACAGGCAGCACTCACCTCGCACTCTCCCCCTGTCTATGGAGACGGCCCTGACTGGCATCTGCTGCCAGCCAATCAGCAGCGCCGTTGCCGGCCAACTCCGCCAATTGGCAAACATAGGGGCGGGAACACGGCGCCAACGCTCTAGCTTGGAATCACGTGGAAACATGGCGGCGCCGCTAAGCCTGCTGGGAGATGTAGTCTGACTTGCCACCTGTACCACGTGAGCAGTCGTAATGGGCCCAGCTGGTGCACAGACCATACAATGATAAAATATTATCAGGAGGTTTGGGGTAAATACAAAAGGGAAATCATTTGTTTTCCCATTTTTCTGCATTGCGGTGGAACTCTCCCAATAAATGGCACCCCAACACCTCCATGCAGGGCCCCTGCACTACACCCAGAACTTGGGCTCCTCATCCTTCCCAGAATCCCATTGAAGAGTCACTGATTTCACCTTCCCAGATTCTGCAGTGCAGGGTGAATGTTTTACCTTTTATAGTGAATGATTGGAGTGATTTCATAGGCAGCGCATGGGGCAGACCAGGGGGGATTTCTACAGGGATAGGGTCGTTCACCCAGGTTAGTGAATGAGAAGCTCTGCTGACTTCAACCAATCATGTGCAAGGAAAATCCTGTTTTCTAAAATCCTTACACATGATTGGATTTTCTTTGTGAATTTTCCCCCTGCAGGGCGATGGTTAGGGAACAGCCGGAATCCCTTTAGTAAATCAGCCCCGAGTGTCGCCCGGTTTGGGGTGACATTTCTTGTATTCCGTGGTGTTCGCTGCGTTTCCTCCGGTCCGTTCCCTGAGCTCTCTGTACAACGCGCGCAGAATTCTCCAGGAAATCTTTAATCTGAAAGCGTTTTATGAATTGAGTTCCTGGCAGCTGCGATTATTTCCCATATTTTTCCATGTTTGTCTCCTTGATGAATGGCGGAGAGAAGCCGTCACTCGAGTGACCCTTTGCCCCGGCCCAGAAACCAGCGCTGCGCCATACATCTCCGGCCCCTGTGACCGCATGCTGAACCGCAGCCTCGCCTCCATCGCAGTGACACCGAAGCCATCAAGACGAGCGACCTTTCATCCGTTACCCTGCCCCAGTCGCCTTAAATTTCCCCTTTTGATTTTAATCCAGATTTATGGAGAAGTCCGCTTATCAAAACACACTGCGCTGGCAAATTGGTGTCCTTACGAGCACCTATAAAGCTGCCAAAACGGCAAACAAATAGCATTATATAGAGCACCATGATTATACCGGGAGCTCTCTGGAGGACACTATAGGGAGCAATCATATTACTCTCAATATCTTTTCCCTGCCGGCCCCAATCCATCCCATTCTATTTAAAGGAGTGAAGTGACTCGGTACAGAAAACCACCGGAATAATCGAGGGCCCCGGACTGCAAAATGTCCCCAGGAACTTCAGCCAAAAAAAACGATTTTCAGGAAAATAATTTTAAACGTTGAGACCCCTAGTCCATCCGGGGGAGCGGGCTCACCACAGGGATCTAATATCCCCCTAATATCTCTCTAATATCCCACTAATATCCCTCTAATATCCCCCTAATATCTCTCTAATATCCCTCTAATATCCCCCTGATATCCCTCTAATATTTCACTAATATCCCAATAATATCCCCCTAATATCTCACTAATATCCCACTAATACCCCCCTAATATCCCTCTAATATCCCCCCCAATATCCCCCTAATATCCCCCCAATATTCGGCTAATATCCCCCTAATATCCCTCTAATTTCCCACTAATATCCCCCTATTATCCCTCTAATATTCCCCTAATATCCCTCTAATATTTCACTAATATCCCCCTAATATCTCACTAATATCTCTCTAATATCCCCCTGATATCCCACTAATTTCCCCCAAATATCCCACTAATATCCCCCCAATATCCCCTCAATATCCCCCTAATATCCCCCCAATATCCCCCTAATATTCCGCTAATATCCCCCTAATATCCCTCCAATATCCCCTTAATACTTCACTAATATCCCCCCAATATCCCCCTAATATCCCTCTAATATCCCCCTAATATCCCGCTAATATCCCATTAATATTCCGCTAATATCCCCCTAATATCCCTCTAATATTCCCCTAATATTCCCCTAATATCCTACTAATATCCCCCCAATATTCCCCCAATATTCCCTAATATCCCCCTAATATCCCCCTAATATCTCTCTAATATCCCACTAATATCCCGCTGATCCGGACAATATACCATGACAAGCGTAGTCACTTCCCCATGGTCAGGCTTCGTATTCATGTATAGAAGATGATTTCTGGGCGATAGCCGGGCACAAATAACCGAGTTTGTGTACAACGATGAGCTGTCACTCCAATCTGACCAATGGGAGCTCAGACACCTGGAAGATTGCGGTGCCGCATCAACATGAGCCGGGTCAGAAAAAAACCAGATTACTGGCTGCAAATTACTATCGCCTGCAGCAAAAATCATCCAAGAAGACAAATAATAGGATGCAAGAGGAACTCCGCAGACTGCAGAGGATTCTTATTCTGGATGTATGGACTCTGCACAGCAACACTCTGACATGATCACAGGAGTTACTCCGTTTCCCCGAATATAACCCCGAAAATAATCTACAATATATCAATACAAGGACAAGAGGTGCTCATGTAAGTGCTATTGCTAGACATGAGAAATTGGGGCGATGGTTCTAAAGTAAATGGAGTCACATGAAATTCAAGATGGATTTCAGGGTTCGGAGAGTTATGATGATGTTCCAGAATGTGATGACATGGCTGTATTTGAATAAATGTTGATTCAGATTTCCGGCTTAGATTTTGGTTTTCTGGAGGCGCCCTTTATGTTTTGATGGCGCTGTACTCCGGATTCAGCTGTTGGGTCTCTCTATTTGCTGCCCTATAGCCCCATTATGGATTCACCCATCTGAAGGACTGTACAGATAGTGATTGTCTGTTAAATATTTACAGCATATATAACCATAAAAAATCCAGGGTTTTCACAAATCCAGCACTGCTCAGGTCCGGAGTTTGCCGGATTTTTGAATGTCATCCCGTATTTGAATTCTAATTTTTAGAAACTTGCAGGGCAAATCTGTTATCTAAACCAGAGATTCCCAACCAGGGCTCCTCCAGGGGGCGCTAGGGGTTCCTGGGGGCAATGAGCAGTTTGCACCCCTCAGGTCAGTATAAGTGACACCAATGATCTTTTTGGCTATCTGTAAGGGTGACATTCTTCCCACTGGCCAGCAATGTAGGAGGAATTCTTCCCACTGACCCCCACACTAATATAATGTGATATAGTAAATATAGAAGGGGGGCCCTGGGACCTGAAAGTTCTTCTTAAGGTTCTCCTGTATTAGAAAGGTTGAGGAACCCCGCTCTAACCCATGCTAGTTCAATGCATGGTAACCTTGCATCTTTTACTGCAACCATTGATGCATTATTACGCTTAGAGAGTTTCTGATCCGTATATGGTAATTTACAATAAAATTCATTATTGATTTCTTTGTGTTATATATTTATATGTTTGATGTTTTTCATGCTAAGAAGCAAAAATAAAGCAATTCTCCTACCAGACGTAGAACAAATATTGGATCTCTGATCATCATAACACTGAATTTGGGTAAATATTGGGAAGGTACTGGCAATCCAAATGAAAATGAGACGTGAGGAATAACAAATCGTTGTATAAGGGGTCCATAATGTCTGAGGCCCAGTCCAGACCCGCGGGGAGATTTGCTGCAGCCTCTTCCGTGCTTCCAATCTCATTAAAGTAAATGGGAGCGGTTGGGACTCGTTGTTTGTTGGACGTAGCTGCGGCAGGTCGCGCTGGGCTTCCCATAATAAAGTTGCTGCACAATTGTTTGAAGATTTGCTGAATTCACATCTGGTTGCCATTCTCAGGTGCTTAGCAATTGTTTGTCATGCGAGGTTTGAGGATTTAAGGTTTGTGATGTTTCAGGGCCCGGGGTGTGAATGGAACCTAATATGTGATTGTTATATTATTGTTGTGTATTAATGTCATGGAATAGATTGGGGGGCTGATGCTGGCACTATACTCTGTGCACAGAGGCATGTGGCGGATACATTCACCTTTGGTGAAAATAACGATCCTTATCGTGGAACATTCACTCTGTAAATATAAACAGATATTCTGCAATGAAATAAGGATAAAGTATTGCAGATGTGACGCAGTGATGGTGCCGGGCTCCGGGGAGGTGACCCGGGCACTCCGGTGCTGGTTCTGGTCATCCTCCTTTATGCATTTATTCTGATTGTCTATGTAGAAATCAATCATATGGTCAACTTTGTCCAGATTTCTTCTATTTACGACTCATCAATAAAAAATAGTTTACATAGGAGTCATTAATGATTGGAGAGGTCAATGGGCGTGATTATTCCTGGCAATCGGTGATCAGTAAGCGATTTATAGCTGTGACGCTCCAGAGGCTGGAAATTCCCTGACACAGTGCCACGTCCATAGACTTGGGGTGACACCTCGCTATTCCCTCCATGGGGGTTTAATAGGTAAATTATATTTCCTGAAAGTATTACAATCATCGAGGCAAAGTTTTGCCAAAAAAAGCCCTTTCTTTTAGCTATGTTATATTATTTTATTATATTGCTGTACTTGGAGGTTGCTGCTATTTTTTATTTATTTCTGTTCATTAATTCCCCAATTTTCAGGAATAAATCCTCTCATTTCAATCTCAGTGCAGACAATCACAATATAACCCCAATGTGTTGTTATATGTTTCCAATGAGGTTACATGGAATAAATGGATACCAAGCAATCCTCCAATCGCGTGTGCCCATATAACGGTGAGAAACTTTGATATCCAAAATTATCCCTAAATCCTCATCAGTCCCAGCTCGGGAATTATCCCTCTGATGTGCAATGCAGGAATTGTTTTTGTACTCTAGTTTGGATATGTATGTGTGTGGGTGCAAGAGGGCTTTACAAAAATGAAATTGGTGTTTTTAAATTTACTTTATTAAACTTTAATTTCTCAAATGTTTTTTGGGGGGTAGTCAGGTTAGCTGTTGTCTATTCATACAGTCAATCGGAATGCCCCATTCATTGGCCCTGATTTATTAATCAGGCTGGAGAAAATAGACTTTCACCAGTGAAGCTGGGTCATCAAGCAAACCTGGATTGGATTTCTTCAATGTCATTTGCTATTGGCTAGCAAATGCTTTGAATCCTGGACCAGATCCATCCCAGGTTTGTTGGACCACCCAGCTTCACTGGTGAAAGTGTATTCTCTCCAGCCTTGGAGAGCTTTAATAAATCAGAGCCAGAACAACCTGATGTCATCAATGTTTACCAGGCACAGACTCGGCACTACATCATAGATCCATGGACTGGCGGTGCAAGGGATCCCCAATGACTGAACTGAGCAGCCCTGGAAATAAACTGAATATAGACGTGTGCTCAACGCATTTCACCGGAAAGCCAAGGTCTGCACCATACCAGGAACATCTGCGGAGAACATAGAGACACCGGGGTTTGGTCCTCGCAGCTCGTGAGTCTCCGGGCACCAACATTTCCAAAGCTTTCACCACTCTTCCAAAATAACTGAATGACCCATTCCATTCTTTGCTTTTGTCATTTTTCATTCAGGCAGCTTATAGCGCAGGAAATGACAGATATCAGAAAACTGCAGCTCGACAGATTCAGTGAATCATTCCTTGGAATTGGTGAGTCATTGCCGCACACAGGGCCATATTAGGACACTTGAGGGCCCAGGGCAACATTGTATTTGGTGAGCCCTACATATCTCCCCTATCCATGGCCCTCCCCCAGCCATCTTCCGGTACATCCTTAACAAATTTTTAATGTCCACCGATATACGATGATGTCTGGTGCTTGGTGGAGCGAAGGATGTTGGTCCATCCAGAGTGGCCTGAGTACAATACTCAGTGCAAACCAACACGTTCTTTAGTGTGATTGGAATTTGGCACAATGACAGCCCAAGTTTTCTGCGCAGTTTGTACCCATGTAAGATACAACCCTCACTTCAGATGAATGGCGCCTGACCCCACCTGACATTATCGGAGACGTCCCCCAAGCACGCACACCATCATTACTCCTCAGACTCTCACTCAATGGACTGTGTTACATCAATTAGGCCGGCTGTGAGGTTGAGCTGTAGCTGCGTTTAGTGGAAGAGCCCCCCTGCGCAGTACGCGTTTTACGAGTCTCTGAAGCTGGGCGGAGAAGGGGGCGCTCTGCTGTGCCAACCAACCAAACATTTTTCCATGCATTCTTTTAAGCAATATCATATGTGTTTAATGGGCTTCAAACTTCAGTCGCTATGTACAACAATGGCTTCTAATGAGTCTCGTCTGTAACGAGCCCCGCGCTGACTTTTTTGTTGGAGTCACATAAAGTCCCCATCGCAGACTTTTACTTCTCTTTCAGCAAATTGCTTTTTCTCTGCGACCGGCGGCTCTCCTTGAAATACTCCGGAACGTCTCCCTTTAAACGACACATAAAAGTTTTAACTTTTCTTTTCTGAAAATGACAATATTCTTACAAGTGCCTTTCAGCGCAGAATCAAATTATGTCTTTTCATTTCTTTTCCCTTTTTTTTCAGGATGGCGGTTTTATTCATTCTTAATGCCCAAGGATACACGAGACAGGCAGTGGCGGCACTGAAGTCATTCCAGAACTGCTGCTTCCACCTTCCCCGGGACTCGGATGGCACAACTTAACTTTCTGGGGTTTGCAGATAACTTTGGTGCTAATGACGCTTCTTCTGTGTATAAAGATAATAATATCAACCCCAGACAAATGAAATGAACCCTTTCTACACTCATCCACCTCATGGCTGCTGGACACCCCCCATGCACAAAGCAGTTCCACAATATAATACTAGAAATCTGGTCATTTAAACAAATCATTACAAAATACCTTTAATGTATATTTAAAATACAGCTAATATGAGTACCTACAGCAGTCCTAATATCTGTACAGCCAGACTGGAGGAAGCAGGGACAGCCGGCCGGCCTTTATTACATTAATAGGTAAGATCTTAGACAAAGAGGGCCCTGTGCTGAAATTCTGTATATTGTACCCGGGCAGATATAAGGATGAGGTCAGTAGTGTATATCCTCAGGGCTGAGATAAGTAAAATGTGGGAGATATTTTTAGAATAGCGATGAACCTTTGGACCTGTACATGGAATCATCATACCAGCTCTCTCATTGCACCGATATTACACCGCTTGTAATAAGAAATATAAAGGAATTGGTGTGACCAGCAGCATCAACCGCCCCTCATATTCAGAAACAGAACCCTCCTCAGTATTTCTCACCTTTTCAGGTGATTGGCTTCTCCAGGTCAGGTATAGAATACTGGGCCTGGGGGGAACATCGGAGAGGGAAGCGGCAGTATGATGCGGTCAGTGTGGAGGATACATCTTTTACCACATTGCACCAGATAATAAACATGGCCTGAAGAGGAGTTCAAATAAACCTGAGCCTGCTCCCTATATATACTCCACATGGAGAGCAGCAGTGTATAATATACATTACAGCATACAGAGTGCAGGGGTCAGGGGTGTATATTATACAGCACAGAATACAGAGTGCAGGGGTCAGAGGTGTATATTACCGGTATACAGCACAGCATACAGAGTGCTGTGTAAAATATACCCCCCTGCACTCTGTACGCTGTGCTGTATAATATACACCTCTGACCCCTGCACTGTTATGCTGTGCTGTATATTATACCCTCCTGACCCCTGCACTCTGTATGCTGTGCTTTATATTATACACCTCTGACCCCTGCACTCTGTACGCTGTGCTGTATAATATACACGCCTGACCCCTGCACTCTGTATGCTGTGCTTTACAATATACACCCTTGACCCCCTGCACTCTGTATGCTATTCTGTATAATATATACCTCTGACCCCTGCACTCTGTACACTATGCTGTATAATATACACGCCTGACCCCTGCACTCTGTATGCTGTGCTTTACAATATACACCCTTGACCCCCTGCACTCTGTACGCTGTGCTGTATAATATACACCCTCCTCCTGTGTCACTGTCTGTATCTGTCTGTCATTTAATGTACTGCGCTGCGTCATATGTTGGCGTTATATAAATCCTGATTAATAATAATAATTATACCACATGGTATTCCTAGCTGGTACTCCATGCAGGATTATGCATTACCCCCAAATACCCCCAGAGGTCCTGCCCCCGGGGGTTATTGCTTGCAGGGAGTGGCAGCTAAGATTAATATGTGAAATAATTATTGTGCACGTTATTCACCAGCAAACATCCATTTGGTTCACCCTTGAGGGTTATTTTCACCCATCTTGGACCCATATATTTACCCCCCCATATGATCATCATTTTATACTAATAGTGATCGGCCCACCTACCCTCAAACAGGACGGGTTCTGTGCAGAACTGAATTGGGCCCCCTGCTGAACCTACTTTGCCCTCCTGTAGGTGTCCCTATTGGCTGGAGAGGCTCTGGGGCCCTTGTGCAGTGAAACACTTTGCACCTCCCTGTCCACTCTGGGCCCTTTACCAAGTATTACCCAGGGTAACTATTTTTACATGAAACCCCAAAAAAGTGATGGCAGGCAGAGAGGAATGTCTCTATAAAGAGGACCTGTCACATAAAATATAGTTGTCGGGCCCTTGTGATAAAGTGATACAAAATAAATAAATGAAAGATCAGAAAAGGTGAATGGGCCCCACATTGGCATTGTATTTTGTTGTCTATATGATAGAATTATCTATTTGAAGCTGATTTGCTGTTTCTTTAGATGATTTCGTGTTATCTCGGCCCTTCTATCTATAACAACTCCTGAAGAAGCAGACGGCTGCGAAACGCGTCGTTACTTTGACACCATGTATTGCTGTATTAGCTTTATGCTTGCTCATCAATAAATGGAAACTTTTAATGAATTATCCAATCTGTTCCATATTTCTTGCTTGAATATTATTATTATTATTATTATTAAACAGGATTTATATAGCGCCAACATATTACGCAGCGCTGTACATTAAATAGGGAATATTGATGCCGTAAAAGTCCCTTTATTCCGTTTGTTTTAATTTGCTGCACGCGGAGGAATGATTACGTTATTTGGGTGAATCAGCTGTGACGGGTTTGTCAGGGTCAGTATGGGGAACTCCAATTATTTGAGTTCTTTGCCAAAATAGATTTGTGAATATTCCCCAAATGCGTTGGCTGCCATTTTTTGATCGGTCCTTTTATTATGACAAATAAACCATTTTGTGTATTTTGTTCCCCAACCTCAGACCCTCCTGTCAGCGCACAGCCTGGGGATTATTATTATTATTATTAATATTATTTTTATTATTATTATTATTATTATTTTTATTATTATTATTAT
>NC_092865.1:696787-726812 GCF_032062135.1 Pyxicephalus adspersus | reverse complement strand
CCGCTGCCGCCATACTGCTGATACTGACCGCCATCAGTGAAGGGGCATGAGAGCAAGCATGCGGCCAGTGAATTCTGAACTGGAGGACATTAGCTTTGATTCAAACAAAGTTTATAATAAAATTTTTGTTTTCATTGTTTTTCTTCTTCGATCTCGGTGCTGCTGATCTCCTGCATCCTGTTGGCAGCCCTCCTCCATGCACTCCAGAGATGTCTGCATGGCATTTCTCAGGGTGGGAGTCCTGATGGTGACCCAGCGGCCCATATCTGTGTATTGTGTGCTGAAAGGGCCATTTGTAGCTCGTGTGACAGGGTGACAACGCCACACCATGATTAGGAGGAGAGAGTAGAGTGTTGTCACTCTATAATAGGAAGCGCCTGAACAGGGATCTTCATGGCAGGATCATCAGGGATTATTTTACCGAAAGCTTGAGATTTCGAACCTTACAAATTATTTACAAATCCCATTTATATAATAAAGATAAGACGAGATTTTATAATTTGTTTGGTTAATGACCGGCTGGAGGATGGGGATGACCCTTCAGCGGTGACTCCGTATTTCTGTCCTCCATCTTCCTCACAGGAAGTGATATCTGCCATATAATGCAGCCATCTTCACACATGACAGGTTCTCTTTAGCTGACCACTCAGATGAGGGGCCCCTGTATGACATATAGGGGCCCTAGGTGAGTATTCCCCAACAAGAATTCATATGTATGAAAAATCCTTGCTAACTTTTTGGAATTTTTGGATATCAGAGGAATGTTGTGTGGCAGCGATAACTCTGTAATGGGGGCGCTGTGAGGGGAGGGGGCATAACTGGGGTTGTTACTCTTTACAGCCAATCTGGTTTTGGCTTTTATTTTCGGGGAATCTGATTGGTCGTTAGGGAACCTGGACCAAGGAAGGCTCTGGGTGTCTTCCATGACCCATATAGGCGACCCCGGCTCTGGCCAAAGCCAGCCAATCAGTGACGCCCAGATATAGACTCCGCCTCCTGACTGGAAACATGGGGGTCATGGTGCAAGTAAATTTTAAAAGCTTTGTCAGTGTAGTCAGGGTTTGGAACAGCGGGGGTGGGGGTCAGGATTGGGGCAGATTTTAAGGAATGAGATAGCTCTGGCTCCGCCCTCCAAGCACCATCCCAGGGGCAAATGTCTATTGTCAATTGGGGTTCTGAGTAATTGCCCAAATTACACCCCAAAACCAACTGTGACCAATTGTGTCACATGATGTCCAGTGGTGAGATGCCCCTGTGGCAAGTCATCTTCCTGCCCCCCCTAATAAAGGGGCCACCCAGGTATTTGTTACATTGTAGGAATATCACTGTAATGGCAGCGCCAGCTAGACAAGAGAATTGTAGCGGGAAATCTTCATATCCGAAGGATGCAAAACGCCAACACGTGATGCCCGACAAATCCACAGAACTGAAATCAAATTCCAGTTAATGGTGGAGTTGTCTTAAAGGCGGTCATAACCAAGAGACAAAAGGATCCTCTCATGTATTTTTTTTATTTATATCTGGCGCGGTCATGTGATTCTACGATCTGGGTCCCCGGAACAGAGGTGGGGTGCTGCCTATTTATCATTTACAAGGTCTATTTAATCCGGTGGTCCGCGGGGGCTGCCCTGAAGGCAGCGCAGGGGACGGGTACAATGTGGCCCCTGATAATGGGCAGTGCTGCTCCAGTCACTCAGCTCACTGCATGTGCCTCCAACACTCTCCTCCTGCACATGCAAAGCAAAGCAAGCAGGGACTGTGAGCCTGGGATCAGAAGCTGCCAGCCAGGAGCCCTCTTCTCCTCTCCAGCTTCACACAGGGTGAGTACCGGGCACAAGCAGGGGGGGGGGGGGGGGGTCTGCTAGGTACCATGGGGCAATCAGTCCTCCAGGGACCCTCATAGTGAACTCAGCCACCCAGGGACAGCAGACGGGCAAAGTGCAACTTTTTTTTTAATTTTATCTACAGCAACTTTAAAGGCAGTGAGATTGGCACTCTGGGCAAACAGAAAGCTGACCCTGTGCCAGGCATTAGGGGCACCAGGTGCACAACTCCATCTCTTGGCAGCAGAGCTAGCTCTCTATGCAAACCTACTAGGCTGTAGAACATTGAAATGTTACTTTGTTTCTTTTCCATGCTTTGGAATTGTTTGCTTTTCATACATTTGTAGTTTATCTCACCTGATTTTATTTATTTATGTTTCATTTCCTCCTGAAAATTTCCATCAATGTGGCCGAGGTCACTTTTTTTTTTATTTTATTTTTGCAGTAATGCCTTGTGTGATTGTTGTGTCAATTTTAGATAGATGGAGGTCACTCTGTTATTTTTCTCAGCCACATTCACATTTAGATTTCTATCATGATGGAGACTTTTCTGGAGCTCTGCTGGCCCCTGGACCATTGTGGCCCCTCACAGGGCTGGGGCTGCGTTTACTGTTGTCACCCAGGGGTTAACAAACCCGGGTTCAATTTTTAGGCAGAATTGTGGCACATTTTTCGTCTTCCTTCCTGACAGTCCTGTGGAGATGAGGGGACTCAGCAGGACCTTCTTGGAATTGTTGTAGACTTTTAAAAATAAAATAGAAGAGGGAAGTGTGAGGATTGGGAAAGAAATTCCTCACCTTGTGATCTCCACACATTAACAAAACATCTGTGTGGCCACAATGAAATAATTAGAAGCCACAGAGCTCATTCTGCCACACAGGAAACGCTTATGTCAAGTAATTATTGTAATAAATTTGCAGGGTCCGGCTCCTCGGAGCAATGACTGGGGTGCCGGTGGTGGAGGCTGACTTTGGGGGGGTTGTTAGGGATTTGGGGCCACACGATTACAAGTATCTCTGTAAATCAGCCTTTTATTTCCACTGATAAATGGCTCGTTATCACAGCTGATGGAATGGCCCAGGGACATGTCTGGGAAGCACAGAATTTTTTTATCTTTTTTAATTTTGTCAGTCTGACATCTTTTTTAATGTGGACAATTTTTAACGGTGACATTTAAGGAAAACTGTTTGTACTCCAATTTATTGCCCCGTAGAACATGCAGAGGCCCCCAGTGTGTCATTGGGATTTTGCAATGAATAAGGGTTATCTGTCCTTAAAATAATCACTTGTACGGTGTAACATAAAACACAAGAGGGTGGAGGAAACATTTATCCTAAATATGATGGAAAGATTTATACAATCGTCACCAGATTTCATTGGAATATTTTACTCTTTACATCTCTCATTGGTCTGGCAGGTTAAAGGTTTTTAGATCAGTTTGGTTCATTTTTGTTTTTGATTTTGTTGCACTTCAGAAATAAATGATTTGTGCAGGATAGGAAGGTGCATCCGTCATGGTCGTGTTGGCGGGATTTGTGCTTATTGCCTGGGTGTCAGTCTTCAAATTTAGCTTAAATATGACAAATCATTTACATTTCTAGTATTCTGTGTATCAAACCGCCAGCTGCTGTATATTCCTAATTTTCATTTAAACCTTTTACAAAATCACACAATCTCCTAAAACAACATCATAAAATTCTAAAATAATCATTTGAATCAAATACAAATATTCTGACACCTGCCAGGGTTCTTCTATATAATAATAAAAATAAATGTTCTATTCTTTGTTCCTAATTTTATTATTCAGCTTCATTAAAAATGTAAATAATATAATTCTTCTGTCTGTATCTCTATATAGAAATAAATAAATATTGGCCTGTACAACTTTCATATAGTTAAAAATAAAATAATTATTCGGTTTATTATTTAGGGTTAATATTAGGGTTGATTTTATGAGTTTTGATATTAACTGCAAATGTGATGGAGAAATCGTGTTAGTGGGATATTTGAAATTCTGCGTCAGGTCTGGCGTTATTTTTTTTTAAACATTCGTGAAATCATCAGATTGTTCTTGAAAAGTTTATTGTGAAAAGACCCCGGTGCTATCGCTTTGGAGTTTGTCTCCTGCTGAGGAAAAGTATTTGATGATTTATTTGGCTGGTTGTTCGATTGCTGTCTGCTGCTTCTCTTTCTCCTGCTTTCAACACGGATGTCAGCTCTTATTACTCCATATTGATCCCTTTGCAAAGTGAGAAGTGAACTAAAATTAATGTCAATCCCACTGGCCGGATCAATAGCCGGAGTTATTTTAATCTGGATTTGCACGGGGTGTTAAATTAAAAAAAATCAGCATACTTGCAGGATCATCTATGTAGGTCGTTGGACCGCTGGCTGGTTTGTGTCGTCCGAGCCATTCAATGTTCCGTTCGGTGTGATTATCCTGCAATCCATATTTTTTTAATTAAGAAGCTCGGTTAGTTTTCTTGTTTAGGGTTCTGTATTTAAGGAGATGACATCTTGACATTGCCAGTGCATTAACTATAGATTTCCATAAGGTTTGCGGTTTGCAAGGCTAGCATCCTCTCAATCTTATGAGGCTGCAGCACATTACACAGGATAAGACACAACATTGTGGAGAGCTTGTGAACATCGCAAGTGCCTGGTAATTTGTCCTGGCCTTTTGTGCTGCTGCTCTTTTGATTTTTTTTTGAATCGGCCGAAGGGATCTACTGTGTGAAATCTCACCAGGGGCCCTTTCAGGCACCAGAAGAAGCCACATCACAGCACGGTGGCACGACTCGGGCACAAACATTTACACTTCCTTCTTTTTTCTAAGCTTATTCCTGCTGGTTTGATTTTTGTCCCCCCAAAAAAAAAAGAAAATAATCATTGCCATCTTATTTGATTTTTTCAAAAATATTATTTGAATAATCAAAACATTTTTTCTGACTTAGTTTAATATAAATTTATGAGAAAAAAAAAACAGAGAATATATGTAAATTTCACATTGTGTATTTTAAATAGTTCTACCCGAAATAATTATATTTCCTATTGATAATATATTTTCCTTATCTTTCAAACAACAAAAACATCAAACGGGGTTACAAAGAGAGGTGATGAAATTGGGCTAAGAAACTTATCAGCAAAACAGGAAAATATATTTATATGAAAGATAAAAATGAATCAGTAACGGATAAAAGGACATTTGTTGAAATAAACACAAGCACTGATATACAAGACATGGAAATGTTGTATAATGCAATGTATATTATCCAATGTGTACCTAGCTTGTACAAATCTCTCTCAGTTATTAGGAAATAAATAAATATTCATAAAGAGAACAAGTACACATATATGGAAGTAATCAATGTTCAGAAATGATAGGGACGGCACCCGCTAGCTGGAGGTCAATGTGACACCGATGGTGCCGTAGAGCGGTCGGTGAGACGCTATACATCTCAGGAGCAGCTGAAAACTTTGTATTATTGCAGATAAAAGCATTTCCTCCCCCTGGAAAAGGCACAGTGGAGGCATTAGTGGTCCAGGTGGAACCTGAATGACATTTTCTAACAACCTGTTGCTAACAGGACCTTTCTCTTTCTTGTTGTTGTTTGGCAAAGCTACAGCCAAACACAGCCAAACAATAGCATGCGTGGGTCATAAAATAATCAGGAATAAATTACTTTGTATTTAAGTCTTTCTGCTTTATTATGTTCCAGTTTTACCAGCTCCGACTTTCTCTGCTCCGTCCGGCTTCTCTGAGCAGAAAGCCTTTCATCTTCGCTATTAAACTGGTGCTCTTTGATTTGAAAGAAAGGCAGTGCCGCTTTATATGATAAAGTTAAAAAAAAAAAGAGATGTTTTTATGAGTCTCCGAAGGGGAGAAAAGCAATATGTTTCAGCAAGGTGTTTCTTAGGCTCACTGCGTTTTCCCTGGTTTGCTTACATGGCGTCTTGCTAATGTTTCCCCCTCCAAGAGAAGTCACTGTTTTCTTGGCTACATTAAGCCCCTGTTGCCTGATGTATGTTGAGAGGCCTGAGCCCATTATTATACTGAGCCGTCACCCTCTTGCCCTTTCCCCCCCACAATCTGCTAATTCTCATGGTATCCTTACCCCAATTCTTACCTTAATTTTCAATTTATATTTACCCGAATTTTGTTAATTTAGGTTGGGAATTCTAGTGCATCTGCAATAAAATTCCACTTCTAGAAATAAAATTCTACTAAAAAAACTACTGTTTTTCCCTCTGTGAGTATACTCAGTCCAAAATTACAGGGAAATCGAGGAAAATTATAGTAAATCAGATAGATGATGGGGATGGAGGGGAAAGAGTTAGTGACAGAGAGCGGACAGGTACAAAATGTCAGATTCAGACATAGAGACGTTTTTACCAGAACAAACAGATCATTTTCTGTCCGGGAAGTGACGGTGGAAGAATTACACCGTCTGGTGGGCCTGCTAGAAAACGAGAGGGGAGTCATCGCTCATTAGCAGCCAGATAGGCTTTGTTTAACGAGAAAGGTGATTTGGTTATCTTTCTTGCAGCAGCCGTTAGCGGCGTGTCAGTTTAATCTATATCTGACGACCTCCCTGTTTACTAGACACTATCTCCCAGCTCTTCATATATCTCAATGAAGAAGGGTTGTAGGATTGCCTCCGACTCACCACTACGATGTGACTCCAAAAAAAAAACTTCCCGGTGGTCTGTAGAACTCTCAGCACCTATGTTTATCAAACCCGCAGTTACCGGAGATGGTGGACGGACGCATAAACTGCGACAAAAATACTGCAAAAACATTGAAAACCTAAAAAATAAATTAAAAAATTTCAGTTTTATCTTTTCGAAATATATAAAATAAATGATGATATATATAACACACACAGATTTCTATTATGTATCTAAACAATGTATTTTCTTTTTCTTAAAATAACCTGATGAGTTGTAAATATGCCAATATTTGCCAGTCTTTTTGTCGGCTTTAAAGGTCTGTTTGTTTGATAATTGTGTTAATTGCGATGTATATGCCTGAGAGGCAGCAACACAAACAATAATTATGTATTGATTGTTGTACATTGAGGCTCAGACTGATGTGTCTCTTTCACTTTCTCTGTCTGCGGACGCAGGTTCCTTTGGGAAGACATGAAGTGACATTTCCTGCTTGGTGCCAAGACCCCACCACGCCAACCTCCCGGGGAATCTTTACAGAAATTTTTGACTTGGCAAAGGCCAAAGTATCGGCAATGGATCTGCACCGGGCTGCCTTTAAGATGGAGAACTCTTCCTTCCTTCCCAATCCGCTGGCTTCACCGGCCTTAATGGTTCTGGCTTCTACGGCCGAAGCCAGCCGGGACGCCTCCATACCCTGCCAACAGCCAAGACCCTTCGGGGTGCCAGTGTCCGTGGATAAGGAAGTACATATTCCATTTACTAATGGCTCCTACACCTTTACCTCTATGTACCATCGCCAGGGCGGTGTCCCTGGGGCATTTTCTAACCGTGACTTTCCCCCTTCCTTACTCCACCTCCATCCCCAGTTTGCCCCTCCGAACTTAGACTGCTCCCCAATCAGCATGCTGAATCACAGCGGGGTGGGCGCCTTTCGGCCCTTCACGTCCCCTGAGGAGCGGGAGAGCTACCAGTCCGCCTTTACCCCGGCCAAGCGGCTGAAGAGCTGCCATGACACAGAATCTCCGCACCTGCGTTTTTCTGATGCCGACGGGAAAGAGTATGAATTCGGGACTCAGATCCCAACTGGCTCTCCAGGGGGACTTAAAGTGGACGATGGTGGGAAAAAACTGTTTGCCGTCTCCGGCCTAATATCAGACCGAGAAACATCATCAAGCCCGGAAGATCGTAATGAGAGGTGTAAGTACCATTTATTTTGTGCCGTTACTTTCTGATGTAATGTTTAATGCTCTACCCTGATGAGTAGGAATGACATCCATATATATACAAATGTTGTGTGTTGTGTCAGTGTGGCAGCTGTTTGAATGCATACAAGAGCTCTGAGATTGCTGGCGACCTTTACAATGACGAGGGCCACATATAATCTCTTCAGTAATTGGTGGAGTCTCTGGAGATGTAAGCTAAGATGGTTTTATCCTAAAACATACAAGTGACCTCTTGTCCTAGACTATCTTGGCCTCCGCTGCGCTCCAAGCCTTACCACACTACGGAATCACGGCATGTATGACGAAAGCGTGCGTTGTGCTCGTATCACTCCGTGTAAGCAGAACTTTACATATAACAAAGACACGGCACAATTCACAGTCCTGTTTCCTGCTGACTTTCTCAGAGATCTCAGCATTTAAAAGTGTCACACACTCGAAAGATATCACCTCCCGCGGGGGCACGCGCCTAATTTTCAATCCAAACCAAAACTTTTATTCATTTTTCTTCCTCCGTCTCGGAGTGTAAATTTCTCATCCCCCCGTAAAGCGCAGCAGTCGTTTTTATCTGTCTTTCGCGTGGCAGCGTCTTCTTGTTACGATGCCACAGAGGGTAATTGAGATGTCCTGCCGTTTTCCATGCCGCGGAAGGCACTTTCCTGTGCTGTCGACTCGAATTAAACACCAAGTTAACTTTCCCCGGCTAAAAAGGCTTCACGTTAAGCCCCGTGTACCTTTCCCAATCTCAGCAGCCATAAAGGTTCTTTACCTTATAAATCTCAGACTGCGTGCTGGGGAAACGCATTGTGTTAGGCCCGTCTTAGCCACACAGCTGCTGGGTTTAACATGTCGGACTGCAGAGCCCCCTGTGCCATTTGGGGCGAGCTTCCTACGGGCTGGTAGTATCCCACACATAATATACCTTACACATCTGGACTTATTTAATAAAGCAAATGGCAATGTGCTAACAGCAATAACTTAAAGCATCCAATAAGAAAAGCCACTTTTATGGCCTTGATTGCCCTGATGAAAGGTGAAAAACGGTTGCGGGGGGTTTACTCGACACATTGGCGTTTTTCTATGCCCCGCCTTGTAAATTGATTTCCACAAAGCACAGTGTTTGTGTGCGCCCTGGCATACAACTAGTTGTCTTTTTATTTTTGTGAAATCATCAATAAACATCACCGGGGATTTATATATTCTTTGTCTGAGATGTATTTATGCAAATCCCAGAAGCCTAAAAAAATGACAAACTGCAATGAAATGTTTGAAATTGTTCTTATGTTCACTAGGTATATTCTCAGCCCTTGCAGATCACCTGTTGGCTCCTAGGGTGGCCTATCTGGACATTGAACCTATGATATTATATAAAATATATATGATATGATTTCTATTTTACGTATATTCAATCTCTTGTATGCTTGCAGCACATTGCACAGTTTAAGTCTGCAGTGAATGTTTAGCTGGCTCGAGTCGTTCATACAAATGTCCTTTTTTCATGTAAAACTGAATTGGTTATTTATACTCTTCTGTGATATATTATTTTATATCCGGCTGGGGGGTTGCACATTTATTTTAAAGCTTTAAATATTCTGTTTTTCTAAAGTTTTGCACATGAAAGTGATAACTATAGTTTGAGTGAATGTGGATACGCCCCAATAGCTGCACACATACAATGCCCCACACACCTATCCCTCCTGCAGATTCTGACCACCAGACTGCCCAATGGACGGACAGGGTGGTATTTCTGGCAGCCGGCAAATGGGATAAAAAAAGAGGTTCGGTTGGGCGCCCATCTGCCCAAGCTTGGCTGGGCCTGGTGCTTTCTATGCCAGATTCATGCCCTGAATATTTAATCAGCAGTTGCACAGTGTTGGGGGGGGGGGTCTGGCCACCAATACGGTTGGCTTTGGTGCTTTCCTTTTGTGTTTATGTAAAGTCATTTTAGGGTCCAGAAAAAAAAAAGTATTTATATGCTAGAGAGAAAACACCCAACATACGTATATATCACCATTTCCAAGGAGACTCCTGAATTTTAAAAATATTAAAAAAATTCCAACATTGATCAAGTTTGCAACAAAATCACCTTGGATAAAACAATATTTCTAAATGATTAAAATAAAAAGTCGGATATAAATGTGGCATGGCGGACTGTAACGTGATGGACTTTCCAGGCCGATTCCTGGACACACCGCTACTGTGCTCCATTCTTATCCTGAGAGTTTTATGTTAGGATAAAATATTTGTTTTATATAAATGAAACCCAATAATGAACTTTTAGGGATGTTAGGTGAGTGATGGGGCCACAACTACATTTTATTAGGAAATGTGTAAGATTGTAACCAGATCCGAGGATGACCGTGTGACGTCACCGCGTTATAACAGAGACGCGGGAATGACATTGCGCTGGCGCATTACTCTGTTATGTCATCACCTTGGAATGAAGATCCAGCAGTGTATTGCTGGTGAATTAGCGACATTCCTGGACTCGAATCTAAAGAGAGCCGCTTCCTTCCTGACAGGCCGAAGGTCCTCAGATCACAAAACGTTTCAGTGACACAGCTCTCCCCGGGGTCTCCGGCTTAAAGGGACATTGTGAGGGGGGATACGGAGACGTCGCTAAGAATCATTTGCATAATTCCCTCTCCCCACCCCGAGAAAAATAATCTGCCCATTTCCCGTCATTCACCCATATTCACATGTGTTGTTGCACACTTTATTTACAGATAGTTCTGTAAAAATATAATATAAAAATAAGAAACACAAATGTCACGCTTTATTTCTTATAAATTATATTTGCACCGTTTCATCGATGCCCCAGGCACCTACACTGCCCCCTATAATTACATGGCTGGAGCAAGGATAGCTAACACGGGATAAAAGTTCTGGGATGTCCAAAATTTTAGAAATAAATTGAAAATGTATTTTTTTTGTAGCAATAAATAGGACACAACTGGACTTTTATAATCAGAAATATTACAATCTCTGTGCAATCCATTTATTAAACAGCTTCAGGACCATCCGTGCATTTTCTATCCTATTACGTTGGGGTGCACAAATATCTGTAAATTTACAGAAAATGATTTAATCAGACGAAAGGGCAGGCTATAATAGGTGGATGATCAGATAAATAATCTCCCTGGATTATCACCTTGCACTATTCACTATTAATCACATTTCAGCAGAAATCTTATCAAATATTGATCATGACGTGTTCTGTAGGATTACAGCAGGGACTGCGATCAGACAACTACCAGCCAATGAGAACGCTTCCTTCAGTATCCCTACAGAACTCTGGATACCATTGGACAATAGGTGCCCGCTTGATGCTTGAAGTCTTTAATATTTTTTTTATTTGATGTATTTATGGAATTTATTGTAAAATTCATGTGTGGTCACCTTAACATACGCGTCCAGTTACAATAACTGGCAAGACATGCTGGGATTGGTAGTTCCTCGGGGGTTGGAATAATGCCCCTTTGCTACACTTGAAGTTCAGTTTTTAAGTTTGAAGCTCTACAGCCGCCCCATGCTGGGATTTGTAGTTCCTCGCCAGTCACAAGTTTCAGACATGGAGGCCCTTGTTGTGATTTTTGTTTATTTTCCAAAGCTGAAATATCAGAATGAATTTCGCTGAACCGTACTGGCTTTCTAAGTGTTAAAAAAAGAAAGAAAAAAGGAGTTTTATTTTGTGGGACATGAAAGGAAAGTGAACAAACACACGGCTCTTTTATGGCCACAAGCTGCACAGCAAAACTTTTTAAAAGCCTCTGCATGGACTGGAGCGCCATTTCCTCCTCCCCCAAAAAATGAACCCGCCTGGCTACCTCACACGCAGCGATACCGCCTGGTTCACTTATATCCTCCAGCTGCCGTCCAGCGCTTGTGGTGTGAGCGTCAGCCTCATTTCCCGGCACAAGTGTTGTGCTAATTAGGTAGCCTGGCAGTGGACGGAGCAATACTTAACCAGATGTTGCGATGGATGTCAGCCCCCCTCCTCCCCCCCTTACTGCATCTATTTGCCCTTTTATGAGTGTGGCGCATTCAACATGGCAGAGGAAGTCTCTGGTCCAGCTCTCCATGTACTCTGCAGTCCTTGGCGGACGCGGGAAGGGTTAAAGCGATGCCTGTCTTCAGCTCCAGAGAGTCTGTAATTGCCTCCATAATTGTTATTATCTTCATTAAGGGCATCCTGCGTGTTATGACTGCCCAGGGATGGGCAGCGCCATTCCTATCGAGCTACGGCTGAGAGAAATATTTCTCCTCCAGATGAACACATCCGTATCCCGGTTTTGTTTGTTTTTTTATGATGACAAGCTGTAAATAAACGTCAAAATAAATATTGTCACGGACACATTAAATACTCGTTGGTCTTGAAGAATTCTTTGCAGTTTTAAAGAAAACCTCCGCCTAGCACTGTTTGGCTCTAAAAAGACAGCAAAAGGTAAAATTTAAAAATGGAGATCCTTTCCGAGTTCACCCAGCTGCTGTCCGTCATCCTGGTGCATGCATGGGGCAGTGTGGGCACCAGGGTGCCAGGAACTAGGGCTGCATATTGGCGCATTATCGACTCCACTGAGCCAGAATCTAATAATAAATGATAAGCAATTTATTTTTAGATTTCCAACCCCCCCCCTCCCCCATTGCAGCCTATATATAGATTGTTGTTCAGGGCAGAGTTCTTCTTTTTTGGGATCATACAGCATAAGTGGCCATTTTGTTGGGTTGACATGCTCCATCCCATCACTAGGAATTAATATCCTTACCTGGGCAATGATGAGACAGGTACACTTGAAATAGATTCAGGACCTCTGAAGTGTGCCCTGTATTTTGGATTTGGTTCAGAGTCATATAAGGGGAACATCAACCATTTATGGTCCTGAACTTTGCTTCAACAAAGTTTTTTATTCTGTATATGGAGCCCCATTGATGGGTCAAATGTGTCAGCTGATATTGACGGGGACCAAAACAGTGGACTGCCAATGGGGTGCCATGGTGGCTTCTTTTTTTGATTGTCACTAGTTGGTGAACCACATGGTGAAAATATGAAAAAGTTCCATGTCAGCAACTTTGAAATGTTGTGTGTGGGTCGTATTGAGACTTGAGATTCATATGTGGTCACTTTCTTGGACAGTTCTCTTGGTTGTGTTGAGTATGATGGGGTATATTCATGTACGATGTTTGTTTAATATTTTACCATAACCCCTAAACACGACCTATTACACCCTACCCCCGTAGTGGGGAATGGCAGCCCTCCATACATGGCCATGTATGTGCATCCTCTCCTATACACCGGAGAAACACTTTATATCTTTTCATGGCTGACGGATATTTTATGGGAATAAACATCGCGTTTCTGGCATTCAGTGGCCGTAAAAAAGTTCAAACTGAAATGTATTTTGGGTGAATCATCCGGCGTTTCAGGTCGAGTGATTCCAGGTGGAGCAACTTTGTGGTAAATCATTCCACAGACATGAAACTGTGTAGATCGAGTCTCCACGTCGGCCTTATTGTATCATCGTGTGTGGATCACAACGTTCCTCAGCAGGCATTTTGTAGATTGTAGATCTCTGGCTGCCGTTTTGGATATGTAGTATTACTTGTAAAGGTCCAAACATGGCTGCAATGCAGACCTGGAGGGTATATTATCACCTGCATGGTGGATGCACCCCGTAGGATGTTCCTGACCATGTCCTAAATTGTTTGCATACGTCACTATGATATCCCTGGCTGCCCTCTGATTGGTCTTTGTGAATATTCATGTCACCGCGGGGTTACAGACCTTTTTTATGGTGTTCATTTCCTTCTTTCTGACACCATTTTGTAATGACACCTTTCAGTCCTTACTTGTCTATTATTGCCCATCATGGGGCATTCAGTCATAGGGCATGTGATTTTTTTATGGGGTCCCTGATGTGTCAGTAAGTAACTGATATCAGCTTTCTGTTACAGATGTATTCTTGTAGAATATTTTTGAATTTTGCATGAAAATGGAATTAGCTTTGTTGAAAAGCCTTTTGGAGATCTTCCACCAACATGGTTTGTTAAGAACCCTAACTCCAGCTTACTCCTGCAGTAAAGCGCGGTGGCGGTGCGTTGAATTCAGATGTGGGTGTCTCAGCCAAAGCCCTTTTCTCCAGGAGAATTCTTTGAGACTTTCCTATAGAACTGAAGGTTTCCTGGAGTTGTGATGGAGGCTGAGGGTTCTTCTTCTCCGCGTGGCCCACGATTATTGTTTTCCTTTCATTAATTGGCAGATATATTTTGCAGCACAATGAGATATATTCATGGCGGATGGCGAAAGGACACGCTACTCTTCTAATTACTACTCAGGGGTTCCCTAACTGGCGACCATAAATGATGCTCCTAGTCTGTAACATTGGACACTTGGTGGCCATTTTCCTCATCAGAGGAGCTTTATCTGCTGTGTGACTATAAATTGAGGTGTATCGTGTTACTGTGTTGATTTTCGCCCCTGACAGGTCACATCCTCCCGATAATCTATCTGTGTTTCCCCAGACAAAATCTTCACTTATGATACCATCGCGAGGACAAACTCCCACAATTAATCTCCATATATTCCGACATACAGAACTCATTATTGATATGTTATCAGGTCAATTACACAGATAAATTCTTTGGTAAAAGTATTGATTTTGGGCAGCAGACACAAAGCTCCAATGCCTGAAAATTTCTATGACACTAAATTTTTTTTCCATGAAGCCCCATTGCAGCCTGCAAAGACCCCGGCACAAAATATTGACATGGAAATCCCACCACTGGAATAATATATAAGAGATGTAATATGTTAGAGACAAAAATCCCCGACTTTCCCGCAAACACACCGACATTCCGGAGGTGCCTGTGATTGCTTCTGATAAAAAATGTCTCTCTCTGAAGAACGCGTTGGGCTTCCAGACGGACGCACTCGTCAATGCCGGTTTGATTTACGTTTGGTCCTTCCACCATTTTAGGGTTTTTTGTTATTGCCGGGGTGTTTTTATTTTTACAATGGGCTTCGAGGAATTTGGTTTTATTTCATTTCTTTCTCTTTTATTTCAGAAAAGTCTTTATGGTGCTGCTGCCGCTAACATTTTCCAATTTCGGTCATTTTTTTTTATAGTGGCGGAGTTATGAGTTTATCTGCTGTTCTGTGTGCCGAGAATTAATAAACTTGTCAATAAAAAAGTGGAAAATGTGTAAAATAATACATCTGCACGTGTTGGAGGCAATATATGGCCAGCAAGTGCCGTCCCTGGAAGTCCAGCGCCCGCCTATAAAGTGGCGCACAAACAGCACCTTTTTTTTGTATCCTGCATATTAAATTCATAGGAAAGCGAGCAATTTGAGGAATTGCTGTAAATATTCCAAATATATACATTGTAATAAACAAGTCGGTGATAGAGGGAGGCGATGGATTCTTGTTATGGGCTCCGCTCAATAAAAGGTCATTTGGAAGATTGCGCAATTTGTCCTTGGATTGTAAAATTGGGGCAAACGATTTTAATACAAAGTAACGCACGCTGCAGCTGGGCCAATGTAAAGAGATTTAATGTACGGTGCGATCATCTTGTGGTAACATTCATAAAACAAATATGTTACATCAAGCGGGTTCCAGCATTCACAGCCGCTTGTATCATTCACTTGTTCATGGTTCCTAAATCTGAAAGGCGATTGGCTGATTCGCTAACAAAATAAGAAATCAATCAACAGCTCTCTGCAGATTCACCGATTGGTCGTCTATGATGGATCCAATCAAATAGGAGAGATCAGATTTACTTTGCGTGCCTTGTGCCTAATGATGCTGCTAATGCCCTGTAAATTCTTAGCCTATGGGTCTCTCGGAAGCGTTTCCTCTATTTGGGGTTTTTGGATTTTTTTTACGGTGCAATAGAACTGCGGATAATGTCAGCTCGGAGTCAGTGTACTGCAATGTTGAGAAGGAGTATGCTAACAGAAGGAGAGAGAAGAGTGAGAGATCAACTCAACAGTCTGCTGCTTCTCCTTTACTATCCAATCACAAGCTGGGGAAAGGGACAAGACCTGTTGGGGTCCAAAGGCCCATTTTCACACCTCAATGTCGTATATTCAAGGCTTCTTTTTTCCCTTGAACGAGTTTCTTGTCCCTTCAGTCACTTTCCTGTAAAGATCTGGAATTGAGACATTTTCAATAAACTGACCGAGTAAAGCGTTCCAGCTTGGTTGTGCGGATTAGCAGTCACCAGTAACGTTCCTCTTATCTTTCATTTCTGTTTCATGTCGTGGGTGAGAGGGATCAGAGGGACACGGTGTGACCCGTCACTGCTCACAGGTCTCGGTGCACTTGTCTCCTTTCTTGTCTTCATCGCTCAGCCTGTGTTCTCCCTCTGATTGCGCATACGTTACCGTCATGCCAGGGACAGTAATTGTATTCCGTCGATATTTTCGCCATGGAGATAAAGTCCGCTTGGGGCCCTCTGTCCACACAGATCACTCACCGCTCGGGAACAAGGAAGGAGCGAGATGTCAATAAGAGCGAGAAATGCTAATTATGGCTTTTAGTGACATCCAGTGACAAATTGGTCAGCTTGAGAGAGGCGTCAGGGGTTAAACGAGACGCGTGAGCGGGATTCAGCGCAGGTGCCGGACGTTCAATTCATCGTTAACCTGCTGGATACAACGCCGGTTACACATGAGAAGGCGGCTTTGATGCCAAATATCTTTTCAGAAACAATCAAAGGCCAGTGTGGCAAATTGGATGAGCTGTGCCTAGGCAGGGGGTCTGCACGCCAATTTGTCGGACAGGGGAAGACAAAATCTGTGATTTCTGAATCTTCCTTCTGACGCCTGGGCATGCGTGGAGATGACGGATAACAAATATTTTATAGTTTAAAATGTAAAACATTTTTTTAGTGTTGTCAGTGGAAAAAGTGGTAAAGTTCATATGAGGTGACACCAACAGCTCAGTGACATTACCCAGAATTCCCTGCGGCTAGCGGTGTGATGCCGTAGCGGCGGTTTGATGGCGTGATAGAATTATGCGGAATTCTGGGATTTTACTGTCTGTGATATGATCTTGTTTTCTGTCTGCTCTGAGGATTCTCTCTATCTGAGGCTTTAGCTGCCATCGTCTTTTACAATTTACACAGCGTACGATTTTCCGGTGTAATCGCAGCCTTCGCGCTTCCAGTTCCATCAAAGCAAATCTCGGTATAAGTGTTACCCAACACGCCGATAGGTAATCCCGTCCAGATATCAGTGTACCGCTGCATAAAATTCAAACATTTTATTTTAGTTACGCATTTTACATCCGACAAACTCCTGAACCTCGGCTGCTGGAGGAACTACAGAAATCTGCCATATGGCCTGCTGGAAGTTGTAGTGTTCCAATACTACTGTAAGCTGCACCTTGTGAATTGTTTTCTAAGTTTGTGTGATCTGTGTTGTGGAAATTTTTTTTCTGACTGCAAAGCAGCAGCAGTATAATTATCAAATAATGGGGCCCCATGCAGAAATATTGATAAGGGCCCCTTGGTGACTTCTCTATGACAACGCCATCACTGATCATCACATGATATTTACATTATGGACGGGATCAGTGAGCAGAGCCGGGACATTATTAGGGATCGGCGGGGAGCTGTCAGGGAGCAGTAATGCACAGAACAAAGATTCACCTTACCGGATTTTTTACATCATTGTTGCAGCTCCAGCTCATTCCTGTAAAATTGGGGTTCTAACATGCGTTCCCCAATCTCATTTGTGGGCTCAGCAGTGGGGATTCTGTTTTGCCCATTGAGAAGCTCCGATCCGAAGTCTGATTCCAGACTAATAAAAATCTCGCTCAGCAGAGTGAAATGGCTGAAACAGACCGGTGAAAGATACAGAAGGGTGAAAAGTTACTAAAGTTGCTAAAATGGAGGGATTAAACCATAGAATGACCTCAGCAGGTATTTGGGGTTCCACACTTTGCGCATGCTGATGGACGGCCCACTCACGTATTCCCTGCTCAGCACACACAAGTGTCAGGTGCAGATCGATGGTGCACATGTGTGATGGATGGGCAGAATGTGCTGACACGGGAGGTGTGTGGTGGGGTGGGGGGGTCACCGTCTTCCCTGGTAGGTGTCGGAGTTCTGACTTACATCCCATCATGTTTATATCTAACAGATGGGAAGACTTATCGGGAAATGAATCGTAATTACCATCATTTATTTCCATTATTACATGTCAGAAACTCACCTGTCCCTAAAACACACTTCCTGTGTCACAGATACAAAGTAATCTGTGGAACATAAATCCTCCATATCCTGCAATAAAAGGACATTATTCTGCTTCCTCGTATAAGCCAGGAGGATGGGAATTTATAATTAAACTTATTTGCAGATTGTGTGCCCAGATGTAGAACTAAAAGCTCCGAGCAACTTTATCAATGCCCTACAAATCCATCCAGCAAACCCCATCCCACAATACAACAGGAAGTGATAGGGAATCTCCTCTGTCACCAGGTGTCTCCATTGAAAGATTTCCCCTCAATTTCTGTACTGGTGACTACTGTAAATTGTTATATTCCCTATCACATGCCTTCTAGGTGATAAATTTAGAAGGTAAATCTCCCATGGGGACGGCTATAAAATCTTGAGAGGGATTACAATTTTTTCCCTACTGCAAAGCCCAACTTTTCCCAATGGTTGATGGAAATGTAAAAAATGGGAAACGTAAAAATTGTATTTCATTTCTGAAAGATGCAAATATTCAGAGTTGACAAAGACATGACACTTTTAGTGGATGTGTTAATATTGCATGAGATAATGCAGCATGGAATATTGCAATGGCACACATACAGTCACACAAGAGAGTTGCAGCACACAGTATTGCAGTGCCATGCGTTGTCACACGCTGCATTTACAATGTTAACGTGCAATATAATGCGATTTAACACTGATGTGGTAACACGCAACAGTGCACCTCAGAAGTGTGAATGGGGACTCTGTAGCAGGACTGGCTGAACAGCACTGTGAAAGTTTATATTTGTACCCATGTACCAGGCTACCAGGGCCACGGTTACAACATGTGCATAATTTTGTTTCACCTGATCCCCCTAATCAAGGGAAGCCGTCAGCGTTGGTGTGCGTTGTGAACATCAGGTTTAGGTCGGCCTTGATTGAAGGCGGCGGGGTAATTACACGGGCGTTAGCATATGCAGGCAGTCAGATATGATTCATTCTCGCAGCCAGTGGCGTGACACAGCTGTTTGTTGGATAAAATAGAGAACCGTGTCGTTACAAAATGTTCCCCTTATTATCCCTCATTAAAAACGAGGCAGCGATAAGTTAGCGCTGCCAGGAAATAAAATGGATTGCTTCTGTAAAAGCTGATAGCGGTGTGAAGGCGCACATCCCTCCGGTATTGTCTGACGCTTTGTTTACCGCTTTTCACAACGTTTTTTTTCCCTACAAACTGGAGACAAGAAAAATGATCTCTCTCTTTATTGCTATGGTGGTGGCCGCCCTCGCCCATCTCTGGGGCCGCTAAGTGCGCATTCTCCTCGGACGGCCCTTTTCTTGTTGGGAGATAGCAGATAACATGCAGTGTGACCACAGCAATTAGCTCGGCCTTTCAGCAAGGACAAAAGGGCAGAATGGCCCTCCCGGCAGGGACCCTTCACTAGGACGGAGCGCCGTTCCCTCCACTCAATAGTCATTCCCAGAATCTACAATTTCCTGAGAACTGATGGGATATTCGGGGTGAATTGTATCGTTACCCTGAGCTGCTCTACTCACTACAAGCTTTGATATAGCTGACATTTATCAATCAATACAGCTGTGTTCAATACTGAAATGTGTACAAACCAGAACCTGAACCTTGGTGCCAGCCTACTGCAACCCCTATACAGCAGGGCTCAGACTGGGAGAGAAAAATACAGCAACACGGAGCTGGTTATGCTTCAATGCTCAAGTACTAACAGCAAATGTAGTGGTAGAAAGAAAGAACAGAGAGAGGAGCTAATCTATCTGCTGCTTCTCCTTTCACTCTCCAGTCCCAGATTAGGGTAAGGACAAGACCTGTAAGTGTTACTGAACTGCAGCGCACAAAAATAAGTTCTCCTGCCCTGTCAGATAGAGCTGTGCCGTGTGGCAGAACTGTGTAAATCAGGACTATTGGGTGGTGGCCATGAAGTAAGTGTTCATCCCTTGGCCTTGGTGGGGCATGTTGTGCCTCATGCTGGGTTCTGGTGAATAAATACGGTAATGGTAACCTACCCCCCCCCCCCCCCAATGGTGGCACTTTCACTTGCCGCAGAAATCTGGGTGATTTTGTGATGGCAGAATGAGTTTGGTGGATTTTTTTTTTTCATTTCTCCAAATTCAGGGTGTTTTTGTCACCCCCCATTTCCATGGATGCGACTTGCATGGCTGCAGTTTATGGTAATGGCAACCTTCCACCCCAGAAGTGTGCACTTTTAACTGCAGCAGAAAGATTTTGTGATGACAGAATGAGTTTGGTGTTTTTTTTACTTTGCATTTCTCCAAATTCAGGGTGTTGCCATCACCCCCCCGTTATTTCCATGGGTGCGACTTGCATGGCTGCATGTTTTTGAAGAATGGGGGGTGCAGTTTATAGCATCCTTGAAGATTTGCAGACTGACAGACACTTGTAGAAAGCTCACTGGTGTATTAAGCCGCTTTGTTCTGACTTTTATTTCACCTGCATCAAAGAGTCGTAATGGGGGGGGGCATGGACTGCACGGGGGAGGGGGGGGGCTGGAAGTGAATTAGTGCGTTCTTCACAACCCTAATCCTTCATTTTCCACTTTGAGGCTCTTTATTGGGACGGGGAATTCTCTTGTGCCCGCTTTGGCCGTAGCGGGTGACGGAACCAAGGCCTCTAATCTCACAGGAAGAGAGGGCAGCGGAGCATTGACTGTGGGTGGTGGGCTGGAGGTCTCTTCAGCCTGACCTCTATAACACGGGGCAAGGAACTCACAATGGGCTGGATAAGGCCCGCTTCCCCGAAAAGCACAACTTCTACATAATCTGAATGACGGGGCTCTGGAGGGGCCATTGTGCTTGGCTCCTTTATTTTCCTGAGGGGGGTTGATTAGGGAGGATGAGGATGGATGAGGTAGAGGTTGGAGCTGCCCCACAAGTCACCAAAGAAAAAAAAAAAACTTTTTTGAATCACAATTGGGTTGTAAAGTCTTTTGTTGAAGAGGGAAAAGAAACTTGGCCAGGGGGAGAAGAGGTGACAGAAAAGGGAGCTGTGTGGAGTTAACCCCTGAGACGCCAGCTTCACCGAAATCCCACCAAAAGCCGTTCTGTACTCCAGAAAACTCTTCTTGGCTTCAACTCTTCAAGAAACCAACTTTTCTTCTCTTCCATCCCAGATCTTTTAATTTTGGATCTGAAGTACATTCTCTTAAAAGAGAATTTTCTGCCTCTGATATTGCTGCTACCTCTATGTTAGAATTTACACAATATCATAGATGGTCCATATAGACCTACAGATGGGGACTTCCTAACATAGCAAAGACCTAAATAAAATAATAATAAAATGGCCCCTGGTTTGTATGGGGTGAATGTAGAAGAACTCTGGACCAGGGACTACACTGATATAAATCTCTCTGATGGTATGTGTCTATACAAGAAGTTCTGCTCCTGCACAGAATATTTTATTGGGTCCATCTTTTGTGAACAATCCAACAAGTTCTGTGTTTGAAATATGCCAATTGGCGTTTGGGTGATTTTGGTTTCTTTGAGAATATATATGGACCTCTGAGAATGTCTGTGGTATTGAGATGTTGGTACCATGCTGGCCCGGTGAATTTAGGTCACCATGAACATTTAGAAAGACAGAAAGCTGCAGCTTGTCCCCAGTTCTCCGTGCGTTCTAGCACGGCATATTAGGACTTTCTATAAAAGCGAGATTCGTGCTTTTTCTGTAGATGTGAGACTGATCTCTGTAAACTCCCATCAAGCTAGAATGTTAGGCGTAAAATTTTCTGCTGTAAATTGGAAACTTCGAGCTCTCAGATTCTTCAGATATTCCTAAAAGTCTGTAACTGATAGCGTTTAAATTTCAGCACCCAAACCTCTCGCTCCGGCCGCTCAGCCTCCATCTTTGTCTTCGGCTTTCACGTTCAGGAGCCTTTTTTATCCATTATTTATTTAATATCTTGTACCGTAAATAAAGGAAACTTTATGGCTATTAGGCAGCAGGTTATGGTACAAGCCGTGCGCTCCCCCGTGCCCCCCTCCCCGTCCTGCCTTCAAAAGGAGCAGTGGTAGCACAAAATGGTGTGTTAATTGGTTTACTGGTCTGCTCTGGGCCTTCTTTATATTGTATCTGATTTGTCTCTTAAGCCGGCGTAACGTTCCCTCTCCTGCTGGAGAATGCGATCAGCAAATTAGTGGTTGAGCGTGGACAATGAGACTCAGAACTGCTTATTCTCTCACTCTCTCCATGCTCCCTCCTCTTCCCTTTTTGTGTTTTCACATTACCCTCCACCTCCCCATCTGAAATAGATACAGCCTGGGCTGTAATGGGTCCAATGCTGCCCATACACATTAGACATGGAGAAAAGTTGGCAAGGCTGCAAGTCGTGTCACCAGCGCACAGACTGTTCAGGGGACTGGTAGTTGGATCATAAATGCCCCCTCGGACCGTAGATGTTCTTTGAGATCTGCGGGCCATAGGTGTCTACCAAAGATGTCCCACACACACCCTGCTCCCGTCCTGACCAATATATAACTGAACCTTGATTATTCAATATTTGCTTTATAGAGTTGTCCATTTCAATATGTTACCAGATCTGCAGGCCTGTGCCAATCAACAGGAACTCCCATCATCCCTGCTCCAAGTATTCCCAGCATCTCTGTGCTGAGTTCCCAGCACCTGTTGTGTCCATTATCAGAGTTTTCCATCATCCCTGTGCTGGGTTTTTGGCTCTGTACACCTGCTGTTCCCATTATGAGGGGTCTCCACCTATAACCAAAGTATCTCCTTTGGTTGGACTGACCCTTTACAGTAAACCTGTCATCAGCGTCCTTTATAAATCTTTTCCTATATGTTAGGTTAGGTTTCCCTTTTTGCTGAACTATTTATGGTACGTTTGCTGTGCATGGACTTGTGGAGCAATCGGATGGATGACCAGCGTCCGTCCCATGTTTGTGGCCTGGTTTAGCCTTTGAACAGACAGGCCGCTTCCCTGCAGCTGAGAATCAGTTGAGGAGCTTAGATGTGTCTGTCTTTGCTGTGTGGATTATGTATTGGTAACCCAACTCCTGCGGTGCTGTGTAAAAACGCCATTGGATGCAGTTAAGCCCAATGTAAACAGAAGGGCCCCCCCGCAGACCCTCCATTCCTAAGACAGCTGTGCCGCTAATTAATAAAAAGGCAGAAAGTGATTGTGAAGGGCCCGAAGTCCCGGGGAGAGGAGAGAAAAGGGATGGAGACTCCGCACAGCCAGTCTGAATGGCTCTAATTAGATGTTTCTGCATTTGTGAAGATGGTCGGACTCTTCTGCTAATCTAGTTACAGCCATTCCCTTTCATCTCATCATCATCCCAATCCGTGGCCAAGCTGGGGAAAGCACAGCGCGATAGGTGATGCCAGATGTGTATATAGATATATTAATGGACGGTGAAACTGTCACTCTACAGCAGCTGCTGAACTGCAAGTTCCAGCCAGGGCTTAGAAAGATCTTACATAGCTGCCCCCCTCCCATTTACTAAGTGTAGCGGACATTCTATCTATGTATTAAATAATCATTTTATGTGGAGACATTGCGACTGGAAGGTTTGTTGGTGCATACCTGGGAAATCAGGGGCCACTGCTGCATGCAAAGGACAAACACAGCACCAAACTGACCAAAAAGAATGCTTAGGCAATATTCCAGTCAGCCGGTCTATGGATATTTCACCTTCTGCCTCTCTTTTAATATAATGAGTAAAACAAGGCAGGAAGATTCTTACTCTGCAGGTCCCCAGGTATATCTTCCTCTCCAGTAAGGAGAACAGGGAGCAGCATAATATGGATAGCACTAAATGTCACCCTGATTCTGGTGACACTAATGGGGAGCAGAACCTTGATGATCTGCAGATATAAAGCTATGAGGATACAGAACACTGAAATCGCTCCGACATACAGCTGCAATCATATTGGTGGCTGAACTTTACATAGTTTTATAGTAAGTCAAGTTGAAAAAAAGACATAAGCCCATCAAGTTCAAATACTAGGGAAATAAACATCCCAGATAAAAAACCCCATGAATATAGTTGGTCCAGAGGAAGGAAAAAAAAAAACCTTATTTACCCCCTGGTTAAATTTGCTCCAACAGGGGAAATATTTCCTTCCTGATCCCGTAAGGCAATCGGATGTTCCCTGGATCAGCAGTCTCTGTTATCTTTACTTTAAATCCTTAATCCCCAGTTATATTCTGTGCTTCTAGAAATCATCCAGCTTTTTCTTAAAGCAATCTATAGTAGTTGCTGAAACTACTTCCTGAGGGAGCCGATTCCACATTTTCACAGACCTTACAGTGAAGAATCCCTTCCTTATCCGGAGCTTAAACTTCTTTTCCTCCAGACACAACATTTTTATTAGATTTCAAGAAAAAAAAAAGAAACAACTTGAATAGCATGCTGGGCCTTGTACATCTACAGCATTTATAGGAACAGTTTCAGCCTATCCTCCTATATCTAAGTTTTTGAAAATTTCAGGTGAGTGAAGTCCCCGCTGCTGCATGCTGGTGTCTGTAGTCCCATGTTAGTGGCCCCTCTGCTCTTTGCTAGTATATATATAGTTTTCCCTGATATAAAGCGACAACAGCTGCAGTGCAGCCCATCGCATGGATATGGTCATTTTATAAAGTCTGGCTGGCCCTAATGGAACCATTAGTCAGGGGTATACGCTCTCAGCCCCTAATCTTATATCTGTTACACCAAACCCGATCAGGACCAAACAGAGCCGACTAGCAGCCTCCTAGTCATGAAATGCTATATGGAAACTATACACGCAAGGATTGTTCCTCTGAGGCCTTAGGCTGGCAAACATGCTGGAATTTGTGGTTCTTCAGCAGCAGCAGGTACACCAAACTTAAGGCTCCCAGTGCCGCCCGCAGGGGCCCATTCACGTTTTGGAGCTATCAGTATAGGGTTCAAAGCACTTTTTGGCAATGCATTGTGTTGTGTTTGTACCATGTTTTCTCTGTGTGTGTTTTCATACAGGGAATGAAGGAAGCTTTGTGTGTTCTATACCTGTGCAATGCTATTTGTTTCATAAATTGTTATCCAGTCATACCTACCGGGGATGCGCTTTCAGCCGAGCATGCTAGTGAGATGTTTCTATGGATTTTGGGGTCTGTTTTGTGGCCAAGGTGACAACTGTAGTTTTGCTCCATCATACAAACCAGTGACCATCCGCCTCTTTGTTGTGCCTCGTATGCAAGCTCCGGGACACGTCAGTGGAAAAAACAGGCAGGAAGTGAGGATTTACAGGAATCACTGACTCCCAGAGAAGGCCGGGGAAACCTTTTTTGGTTGCCCAACGCTACAAGTCTTAGCATCCCCAGAAATCACCCCTCTCTCCCCTATATTACGTGCCGATATGGAACCACAGGGTGGCCACGTCACAATTTCGTAGCAAATGCTGCGACATGTCTGCCTTTAACTTGGAACAGAGCGTTTTAATTTTCAATCCTCGACGCAACTCGAGAGAGTGGAATTCCCGTGACCCCCCAGGCGCCATAAAAGAGGGTTCTAAGGTTTTTGTGGGCGAATCCGGTTTCCACAGTAGTGCTTTATGGGGCTCCTATTCTTTTGTAATATTTCTAATTAGGGGGCTGAAGCAATCGGAGAGAATTATCCGGAGCTCGTTAATAGGAGCCAGGTGATTTTAACCCTCCCTGCGGTCTCGGAAAAGTTATCGGCGCGGCTCTCATCTGCCCCTCATCCTGTCCGCAGACATTTACCCTACCAGCTCGCAAATGTTTCCGAATCCGGTGGATGCAGCCAGGAGAAAGGTGCGGGGGGAGGGAAGAGGGTCCCTAACTTCAAATTAGGACGGACCTCCCTGCAGTTCTGCCTCTTAAAAAGTGTCTTGTAAAGTGAACTGCCTGCTGAGCGCTATGGGTAATGCGTGTTAAAGCGACATTCCGCATTCACATGCACATATTGTACCGTAACCGCACTGTAAACTCTGCAGCTTGCGTGCCACGAAGAGGGGAACGAGAAACTGCATTGGCTGAAGGTCACTGTAGATAAAGTGGACCTGTTAGTAACAAATAATATTGGATGACTGTATACCTTTTATCAGTACAAAGCTGTCCTTGAGCTCCAGTCAGTGACTTTGTATAGGCTGAGATGATGTCATCACTATGCTGCAGGAAGAAGAAGCTTTTCCTCAGTCTCCTCTCACCCTGTGATCAGATTGCAACATGTTACACATTCCCAAGAGATGAAAGCATTGTCAGGGAGAATACTGTGATCTGGGTGAAAGGGAATAAATACACGGAATGACTGGTGATCATCTATTGGATTCACATGAGATCAGTGTGATCTGGCTACATGACAGTGATCCCATGAGTGGAAATGGTGATCGTGTGAACAGAAGTCTTATGTAGTCATGTGAGTTAAATAATGAATTTAATTGGTTCCTGTACATAGCACATGACCTTTGCACCGCTTCTTTCATTCCTTTGGGGTGGATCCAGAGTAGGGTGAGCAGAGCTCTCCTTTACTTCAAATCATTTTTCAATACAGTAAAACATTCAGTAATAGCCGATAAAAATCAGGAAGATGCAAAGTTTTCATCATTTTCTTAGCATTTGATTTTCCCGTAACATTGGCCGCTCCTTCAGCTCAGTGTGGAAAATTTGCAGATTGGTTTTTCTCCGTCTCAGAAATGCTCGTAAGATCTTTCATTGGTGAAGTGAATGCAACGCCTCGTCTGCCAAATGTCCCCCATCGCCTGTTAGGCCCAGGCTCTGGCCTGTCTTTTGACCCCTGAAAACTTCCAACAGATCGGGGTGGAAGTATATGCCCTCCTCCCTCCCGACACCCATCTGGGGGTGCTTGAAAAGACGACACTGAATGCTCTTTTGTGGGAACTTGCCTTGTTTTGTGTTCCTCTTAAGCTCACGCTTGCCTGGAGAGTGTGTATCCAGGAAAGGGGGTGTCACCCGCAGGGGGGTATCGGTACCCAGTTATAAAACCATCTGTGATGTTGGCTGCCCAGCCAAGCTGAAACATCAGACATTCAATGCCCCCCCCTCGCAGTGCCACACACCAACCACCTCCGCCATGTCTTCCCCACAAACAGGTGCTGATACATTTCTGGGTATTTTTACTGCAGTTCAGGGCATTTTACAACAAATGCAACAAATGCGACGCTCTGTATTGTACTACAACAGGCAGTAAGTGAGGAGCTTTGCAGATTTCAATGCAAGCTGTGTTCTTGCAGTTTTGGGTGATCAGGCAGAGTAATCAGGAGGCCGGAATATCACACTTTCCATGTACAGAGATCCTCAGGGTCTGTATGTTCTGTGATATTGGGCCCTGGATGTCCCGGTATCAGTGGTCCCCCCCCCCCAGCCAGTCCTATTAGCAGGGAAGTCTCTTCCTATTGGTGGACAGGCGCCTGGGATTTGGGCCGGTTTATTTCTGAATGTAATTTATGACCAGTTTGGGGTCATGGCGCTCAGATCTCCTATTTTTCTGCCATATATTTTCTGTTCCAATCCGTCTTCTGCCTTCAGTTTGGCCGTTAATCAAGTTCTGATTTGCAGACAGCAGAAAGCAGCCGCGGGGTCACCCAAACTCAGCCAGACACAAAGCCAAGGAAAGCAGAATCTCAGCCTGAGTGGCTGGGTCGATGGCAGTGTGTCTGCTGGGAGTTGTAGTTCAACAGAGGAAGTAGCTGTGACCCCGGACCAGGGGATCCAGTGGCGTTTTTCCTTGATGTGTCATAAACTATTTTAGTTTATTCTTCTTTGTCCCATCTCAGTACTGCTGATCTCCTGCAGGAATTTGGCAGCTTCTCTTTGTCTACATGTCCCCTAGTGATGGTATTTGTGATGGTGACAACACCTGGCCATGTCAATGCAATTTGTGTCCCACATCTAAAGCTGCATTTATTTATATAAAATGTGTCCAAATGTGCTCAAACTTACTGCAGTAATAACATTTATTATTTATAGCTTGTTATTATATAGCACCAACATATTCAATAGTGCTTTACAAACTCCATAGTCATATTAGTTCTGACGCGTTTTGGAGGTTTTCTGGGAGTTGTGGTCATATGCAGCCTTTGGACAGGATTCTGAAACTTGTAGTTCCCCCGGCCATGCTATGGACTGTTCTATCGCCCCCCTGTAATCCTCTTCCATTGCTTTGGGGAAACATCCAAATTCAGCAGATTAGTGAAAGAATTGGCTCAGCCCGCAGCAGTCATACATGGATTGGATGGGAAGCGGTAAGGAAACTTTAAATGCTGCTTTGTGCGCGATTGGGGAGGTTATGATCCCCATCGTTTCCATCCCCCATAACATAACAAGCGCAGGGAATGGAGGGATTTGCACCTGATGAACTGAACTTAGGCCTCAAATCTGCTGTGTGGATTGGGGGCAGCTGTTCCTAGCAGGGGGTGGTCATCTGCCACGCAGTCCACGCCTGACCTCCAGAGCATCTGCAAGAACTGGGGTCCGCGTTAGGACAAGGCAGGTCCCCGGCTGATTGGGGAATGTTTGCGTCTGTAGAGAAAGGTGGGCGTATGACCCCCCTCACCCGCCTGTCAGCCACCGCCGCTCACACACACATCCTGAGAGGCCAACATCTGGGGAAGTCGTTTGGGTGTGCGGGGGACTCCCGTGTGTGCTCGGCTCTAATGAGTCGTAATGCCGCGCTGCAGTAATAGCCATTCCATGCCGGCCTGGGGAGCGCTCATTCTTGCAAAGCCCAACTTGCCGCCGCCCCCTTCCAGCTGGATTGCGCTCTAAGCCGCGCCGATTGTCTCCGGCGCTCTGGGACTTGCTGCCGCTAATGCTAATAGTCGTAACTAGTGGTTTATGGGAAAATGGCGATGACACATTTATCACTACTCATAACAGATTTCATCTGATGCACCGGAGGGCGTATCCACCATATCGCACCAGAAGAGCTTACATTCTAATGCTGCCAAATGTCTCTGGTATGGGAGGCTTGTCCTATGTGTTATATATATAAAGCCCAGTGACTCCTCGCACATTGGCTGGCTTACCCATAACACACCCATAACAAGGGCTGTGTCACGTATGGTGATTGTTGGAGGGTAGTTTAGTGATCCGTGGCACCATCATTGTATTAGTCCCTATTTTTCTGACCCATGTTGATCGGGGCCCGGCCATCCCAAGCTGAAAGAATGCCTCACCTCTGATTCCCAGGCAGTGAAGAAGTTTTACAAATGTCCGCCAGTGTGCAGGACAATATTTTATTTTGCTAGAAAAGAAAACAGAGAAAACCTGGGAAACCAATCTTGATATCATAAATGTAGATAAATAAATTTCACTGGCCCCGGGTAGGTGCAATATGGTGTCACCTGACCAAACGTCTGCCACGTTCACGTTTGGTTGCCTTGTGTTTTGGACAGGTTGCTGCGGAGGTTTTTTTGGCGTCACGGTCTGTGTCAGTGAATCGTGACCTTCCCTATGGGCCTGGCTGAATATATCGATCCCAGACTCCCAACTTTAATTGGGGAAGTGTGTATGGCTGCCAGAAAAGTGCCGGGCCGCTCTCCTCCCGGTTGAACGCTTCTGAAGTATAAATACGCCTTCCTATCCTGATTGTTTATTGTCCACAGCTGGTTTGTTGGCCCCCCGTTCCTGGGCCCTCACACAGGATCCCAGCAATGGGGAAGGGGGGGTCTTCATTGCATACGGTCTTCCCATAAAACTGCAGGTGTGACACGGCGGTGTTTAGTCTGTAGCGTGTTATGTAACAGGCCGCGTTGTCTCGCAGTGCTTCCAAATAATTAGCGCATTACGGCTCCCACACCTCGGCTGACAAGATGGGGGTCTCGGCCCACCCTTACAGCGCTAGTAATCTGACTTCCTGTGTTTTATGGAGCCGAGCCGCACAGGAGGGGGTCCCATCCATGTGAAAGGCCTGCACCCCCCCACACACATACCCCGCCCCCGCCTGTGCAGACCCGGGGTTGCTGCGGTGACCGGATGCTATTTCCCACTTCACATTCCAACTATTTCTGACCCAATTTACAGTACACTCACACATAGAATTATGTACCCCCCCCCAATATACAGAACTGCCCTGCATACCTGTATATACCCCGCATGTAGATTTA
>NC_092865.1:691513-695170 GCF_032062135.1 Pyxicephalus adspersus | reverse complement strand
CTGGGATCCACCAAGATGCAAACTTTCATTCCTAATAAAAGAGGACCTGTCATCAGATACGTTTCTCACGTTAGTTGCAGCATGCTAAGGAATGTGTCAGTTTAACACCTGTGAGGATTTATCTCAGTAAGATGACACAATTTTATAATTCCCGTGTCTGTGCAAATCTTGGCTGCATTCACACATCTGACACAGCGTGCTACAGTCAGATCATCACTTAGGGAGACTGAGGAAATGCTTTATCCTGCCTGCAGCAGACTGATGAGGTCATCTCAGCCTAGGCACAGTCGCTGACTGGAGTAATGGCTTTTTAATGATAAAAGGTGAAGCGTTTCTGAAATACGAGGCTGTCCCCCCATAATATGACATGTCAGGGATTGATTCAGACTTGTGAAGCTTCCGATTGAATTTCTTCTTTCTCCAAACACTAATAGGTAATTGTTTTATTTCCAGCATTACATTTGCTGTGTTGTTTTCTCTTTATTTTTATTGCCTTTTTCCTACCTTTATTGGCTGTTTTTTTCCCTCCCTGCAGGAATTGATTTTCTTTCCTTCCTCACTGCTCTCCAGGCCTAAACGCTGAATGTTCGATAATTCATTTGTGAATGCTAATCGTATTACAGGGCCGACGTTTTACAGATATCATATTATGGGCGCAAATTTGGCAAATTATTAGCGGCGTAATGTATAGCTTGTCAGAGGTATTTAAGGATCCGGGAGCTCAGGGCTTATCAGCGTTAGCAGCGGCTTTAGCTGAGCGTTTGAAATGCAGACGGAGCCGTCACAGAATACGTCTGTCTCCTTTTTTCCCAGCGTGTTCCGAGAATAGCGCCATTGAAAGACACCTTTATTCCCCGCGCTGATAAGCCCCGACTTCCCCCACTGCGGCTCCTTTTCGGAAAGTGAGAAGTTTTTTTTTTTTTTCTCCCTTTTTACAAACACCAAATAATTTCCATTTAATAAGCGGCACTCTCAATGCAAACTTATCTCCCGGAGCTCGCCCCACCGCTGGGACGCAGGATCTGCCGCCATTGGCCAATGAATTGGTTGTATAGGAAGGAATTATATATCTATTTGAATGCCTATAGAAGGCGGCTCAATACATTACCAGGACACTGGGAACAGATAAAGGGATCGGCTGCCTCCACTTTGCTTCCACTTCAAAGTTATCTCTTCCTCTGAGGTTTACTGAGAAGAGGATATTTACTTTGCAGGAGGCGATCAAACAGTCTGCGGCGCTGGGCGCACAATGGAAGTCGCCAGTGACGATCCTCGGCTCTTTTTCATTGCCACTTCTCACCTGGCACTCCCCGCTAGGAGTAATTTACCTGCCATTGGCAGGAGCTGATGGGAGAACTCAGCTTTGTATGAGGGGATGACTGAGCGTCACGTGGACCTGGACATGTATGAATAGCATGCTGAATGCGTGTTTCCTTACATGTGCGGCATTTCTATTTAAAAAGCAACCTAATTGATTCAGAGTTTTATACAAAATAAAAAAGCCAAATTCAGCAAGGTTTTTAGGGACTGGGACTGCAGGGCTGGCAGAAGAGGTGGCCATCTTTAACACCCCAACAGGAGGGCTAAAGAAGTTCACAGCTTATGGAGGGGGCATACAGAAGGGTATGAAGGGTACTTATAGAATGCACTACTCCCTTGTCATGTGATTCTGGAAAATGCAACTTCCCTCTTATTCTTCAGTGAGTGGATGAAGGTGAAGGAGGCAGGGTGGTGTAGGGACCAGAGGACACATGTGCTGCAATTTCAGATTCAGGACCCATTAGGGTGTAAGAACAGGGATAGTAAAAGGGGTTTCAATAACATGTTATTATTATTATTATTACACAGTATTTATATAGCGCCATCATATTACGCAGTGCTGTACAAAGTCCATAGTCATGTGACTAGCTATCCCTCAAAGGAACTCACAATCTAATGTCCCTACTATAGTCATATGTCATTAATGTAGTCTAAGGTCAATTTGGGGGCAAGCCAATTAACCTAACTGCATGTGGGAGGAAACCGGGGTACCTGGAGGAAACCCACACAAACTTGGGGAGAATCTGCAAACTCCATGCAGATAGTGTCCTGGCCAAGATTGTTAAGAACTTGAAAGTCAGGTTGAAAAGAAGGCCAAAAAGAACATAGACTTTGCCTCTCCAGTAATTGTGCGCAAGGCACTAGTAACAGCCCCATCTGCAGTCACCTCCACCTATCACCTGCCGCCCCCTAACCTTAATTACCTGCAGCCTTCAGTGAAGATACCAGTGGAGAGCCATTATAGCTACAAAGAGGCCGAACTCCATATTAATAGGTGGGGGTGGGTGACTCCATGCAGGTAGCCATGGTTTTGGAATTGGATGTCCAACCAGCTCATAAAGGTGTGATGGTTAAGGGGTACACTGACTTTTGCTCAGTGTATGGGTCCTTGTAGCTGGTGGCCCAGTGCTCCCCGTCATTTCCGATTCTTTCTCTCTTCTAATCATCTTCTATATAAAAATGACTCAGGAAAAATCTCCTCTAGAGATTTGAGGAAAAGTACCCATCAGTGTAAATTATAAGAATATTAGCGGTCTCCCGGGGGTTCTATAACCATCATCAGCTAGCAGGATAGATATCGCCGCGTCCGCCAGTGTCTAACGATTAGGAAAATATATGGTTGGGTTTTAGTACCAAAGTTGTTTTTTTTTTCCCTTGTAATATCATGAACAATTTACTTTCTAATCTGCCATAAAATTCACATGGTGGAAAGCGTAATAGGCTGCCGGAGAGAGCGGCGTGACCGGGCACTGGATGGCAGCGCAATAGTTAAAATTTAATGGTGGGGTCACGCAGCGACCCGTGGTGTGGCGGTTATTACTGCAGCCCCCCAATTTGTCTGCGCCTCCTCTTCCCGAAAAAGCTAAGACGCATAAATATGAGCGCAACTCACGCCTGCGTGTGCCCCCCCACCTCTCCCCAGGAGTACACCTTCCTCATTCTCCCGCGCCTCACCAAAGGGACTTTTCCAGCACCGCGGTGATAAATCCGCCTGCAGATAATTGGCACAAAAACAACAGTGCTGCAGTATATAATGTTTTATGGTTGTTTCATGTACTTTATTATAATACTAATGAGAAGTTGTATATCAGAGGCTAACGGAACAGCGGATTAGCTTGTTAGCATGATATGAGGTGCGATTGCTGCGGAGTCCCTAGCGCTTTTTTTAACAGCGCACAACATATTGTACTACACCCCCTCCCTCCCCCTCCTGCTCGCAGCTCCCATCACCCGGCCGCTCCACACCTCCCATCAACAACCCTTATTCCCATTTGCACTCAGTAATTAGTATGCAAATGAGGCCTCAAGACCACACAAGTTCCAGTATATTACAAGTGTTTTATTATGCACTTGTGAGTCAAGAATAAAACCGGCCCATGAAAGCTTCTATCTGTCTGTCTCCTATTCTGCACTCCTACAAGAAGAGATGACTCTTTGCTGTAAAGACCTGGGCCCCTAGTGGGAAAAGAACTACAACTCCCAGCCTGCTGCATGGTTTATCAGTGTTCTGCGTTGAGTTTTCCTGCTACTAATGTTTTTATCAAAGAAAATTTGTACGAGGGGGTTCTGAGAAGTTCCTGGCTTTGCCCAGAAAGCAGAGAGCCCGAGTTATGAAAT
>NC_092865.1:687160-690511 GCF_032062135.1 Pyxicephalus adspersus | reverse complement strand
ACGTGAAACTTGCTTGTGCCTCGGCCATCACAGCTTCTCACTAAAAGAATCACAAAGACCGGATATTTGCACAGTTATATACTAAGAGATTAAGATATTAGGTTGTCATATGCCCCCACACTCATTGACTTGTTCTGGCCCCGGCTCAGTACTGGGTCCTTCTCTGTAAATTCTATAGCTAAGGGTTTGCTAGGTGAGGTAAAACTTGGTGACCCTTTTAGTGATCAACTCTACCCCCAATTTTATCTATAAAGAGGAATAAGGACCTCCTTCCTCCTTCTGGTGACCCCTCTAGTGTTACACACCACACCTCTATTTCCTTTTTCTCACTACCTGGCTATACTCTATTTGGTGGCCGACTGATCCTCCAAATACTGGCAATGGATTTAGTAGAGATCATAGAGATCATCATCACAATCTAATGTCCCCCCCATAGTCATATGTCTTTATTACAGTCTAAGGACACTTTCAGGGGAAGACAATTATCCTAACTGCATGTTTTTGGAATGTTGGAGGAATCCCATGCAAACACAGGGAAAACCTGCAAACTCCATGCAGATAGAGTTCTGGCTGAGATTCGATCCTGGGACCCTGCAAAGGGCGGAGTGCTAACTGCTGAGCCACCGGGCTGCTTCTGTGCTTCATCCCAGATGAAGCTGAAAGAACAATCACTGGTTATCATAATTTCAGCAAATAATCCAACACATTTCAGGGGACTTCACCTATCAACCCTTCTTTAGGGCCAGAGACTCCAAAGTGATATCAGTGTCATAATAAGACATGAACTCAATATTACATAGGACAAAAATAGATATCAAGTTATTATTTAAAGTTATTGAGTCCAGAGAGAGCCAGGCAATCAGCACCCCTATAAGTAGCTCAGGAACAGAATCTGTATGTAGTTTTCCTTTAACATGCAGGGTATTATTGTCTTTAGCACAGCTGTAGTGTTTGCTGGATGCTCCTGATTGGTTCTTCTTACCTGCCAGAGTAATTCATTCTGCAGGTTGAGGACGTTTCAAAGAGCCAAAAAAAGTCATGCTACCTATAAAGAACGTTTTGGGCGAGGATAGGGTTAACACTTAGCGCAGGACTCGTGGGGGATTACGTGGAGTAACCGGCAGTTTGGCGGACGGGAGGATAGAGACGGCGCAGCAGCCTTGTCCCTTGTTGCCAAGTCGAGGAATGGATCACCAGAGACTCATTACACAACACAAATATTATCGCTCACCGAGATGATTTACAGAGGAAAATAAAATCAGGGAGAAAAAAAGTGCATGTGTGCAATGCGGCCCCGCTCCGCGCCCAGCGTTATTTACGGCGACAAGATGCTTAAATGAAAGCGGCGGCTCCCAGCCCATTTCACTGCAAACTGTCTACATTTTCAGTTTTATTAGCAACTTAAAAACATCTTTTTTTCATCTGTCGCTTTCTTTTATGACTGATCATACTGTGCCGCCCCGGGAATGGGCCCAGCAGAAAGGACGGAATCACAATCCAAAAAATGGGAAAAGTAACAAAATGATATCAATATATATTTGTCTTTTGTAGAATAATTTTGATTCCCTGCTTGTGGAATAATTATCAGCCATTGGTCCATAAAATATATTTTATAATCTAATACAAAATGTTTTTATACATTATTTGAAAATAATCTAAATAATGCAAATTCCTAAACTTTACAATATTTGTAAAAAAAAAAAAAAGTTTTTCATTTGTAACTCAGCTTTCACATTTTCAGAATAATTCTTGCTGCTTGTTAATATATCTATGTGTCAATTTATTACAATGTATCATAGCATGGAAGTGCCAACGCTCCCCCCACCGCGGTCCTCGGTTTGGCTTTCAGGATGCTGATGCAGCAAAGTTATCACTCCAGTGGCTTCACTTTGCTTTTATTTATTTATTTTCCTGAATTGGGACCTCCAAGTGAACCAGGACCCCCCAACGCCCTCCCCAGCTTGCTGTAGGGTCCTGATTTGCGTTACTATGGAGGCAATAACTATGCAGCGGGTTAATTCAGTGGAACACCTGCAGTGTCCGGCCTGGCCCATACAGGGATGGGAGGAGGAGGAGATGCAGGAAGGGGGTCAGAGAAGAATGAGGCATGGGGACACAGGCATGCTGGTGGTTGCATTATGTTGGCCCAGCAGGAGTCGGGCCGTGCTTTTGTCACCCTGGCAAATACATAAATAAGATCCTTGTGTCTTCCCGCTGCTGCCCACAGGAGGTTAACAGCTGTACATGACATGACAAAGTGGGGCCTTTTCACTGTCTATTGAGAGGAAAGTTCCAGCTACAGGGGGGTAACAAGGCTGAGGGGCGGCTTGGGAGGGGGGAGGTTATTATCTACCCAGATCTGACAAACTATCATCAACCTCCAGGAAAGTGAATGGATGACATGACACTTTCTACCAGGGTTTAATGAGTTAATAGATCCCAATCATATTGAGATGAATGGGGGCAGATCATTCACCAGCATTCTAGACAGATTTATCTTGGAGCCCCCAGGGGACCAATCACAGCTTTGTGCTGATGTTGTCAACATTTGAAATATCTGTACATAATTCTACATTTTTATTTATTCCTTTATTTATGTTAATGACCCCCCCAGGGATGGAGTTCAAAGTTCACAAATGTAAAATATAAAAACATTTGCTGCTCAGAGGAACCTTCCAGGGTGCTGGCAAACGTCCGTCCGGCCGGGTGATTGATAAGTCGATGTATTAGAATTCGTTATATTCACCGGGTAATGCTGCATGTATAACACACAGGTGCTACAAATAAAATCAATAATCAGCAAATCCCAATTTTAGGGAATTAATATAAACATTTGGAAAGGTGAGACATTGTATATAAATCGTTTATCATGACATTTGTAGGGTTCAAGTTGGATGAAGTCCTGAGAAGAGACACCAAGTGACTGTTGGGGGGTGACTTGTGTTAATGGGGGCGTCTCGGTGGCCATAGGGCCTGTCAGGACCCCTTTATGGTGACTGGGAAGCAAAGGGGGGCTGTCATGTGACCATCACATGTCTCTGTGACAAGGTGGCCCTGTGTGTAGCCAAACTCCAGAATAATAGGAAACAATGGAGGGTGCTGAACGCCATCAGAATTCAGGATGGGTGCTGATTGCTTCAGACAATTGTAAGTGTCCCGCTCCACCTACAAATGTCGCTTTCCATGGCATTTGCATGCAAACTACTTGCAGATAAATGTGGCCCTTCCGCCCAGAACTGAGACATCACACTGGAAGTATTTCCAAGGCTTGTCAAATTGTAATTATCATCCAGCACAATGAGCCGTCATTAGGACATTCACAGTCCCTATAAATGAGACATTTCCACTTCA
>NC_092865.1:686385-686656 GCF_032062135.1 Pyxicephalus adspersus | reverse complement strand
AGCAATGATTTTCTAACTGTAGAATCTTTTATGCAGCCAAACACAGTGCAATATTTTCAATCAATGAAAAGATCAATTAGTCAAAAGGTTAAAATGATAACTTTGCAATTAATCATTTTCAATTGATGTTTATGCCTGGAACTGGAATGACGCATTTGTTCAGGGAGATTGGAAGCTGTCATGGCGGCATCTACTCAAGGTGTGATTGCTGCAAACAATGCTCGGTATCAAACATTTGCAGTTTTCAGGCCATGTATGGTCAGTGTCAGTC
>NC_092865.1:668884-685488 GCF_032062135.1 Pyxicephalus adspersus | reverse complement strand
CCTCTAAATGACCTGCGAGTAGCTAATAGCGGAAAGCTCAATGTTGGTAAAAGTAATTTGCAATACATTTCAAGCATTCCTTTCCCGATAACGGTGCACAAGCCCCTCCCCCGAATAAGCAGGGATGTTTCGGGTAATATTCCACCATTGTGGCCATCAGTGCGGGCCGCTTGTCCTCAGCATGATTCGATTTGGAGACCTTTGTTTACAGACGTCTGGCTATACAGGATCATTTATTGAATTTGCCATGAAATGTTGCCCCTTTAATTCTGTAAAACGCGGTTTGCTCGCCTCTCCTGGGCTCGCCACTTCGGGATCGGATTTCTGAGAGATGGATTGAGTGTTTTTCTTCTGCTCTGTCCCTCCGGAGTCCCCCTCCCCTGGCTGTACCATCCGATCGCCATTGTTCTTACAGATCAGCGATCCTTGCGCAGCATTATAAGCAGCTTTGTACTTTAAATGGATGGAAACGGGACCTGAAGGATGTTTGGATTGCCCGGTTTGCCATAAACAAATGTGACTTCATGGGACAACAGGTGACCACATCTGCCACTTTTCATTGGACGCCTGTGTGACTGGGTGACAATGCAGCCACGCAAAAAGGCGAGAGACAAAGCGTTGTCACCTATAACAGGAAGTGCTTGAACAGGGACCTTCATAACATAATCACCAACCAATATTTCAGTAAAATTTAAAAGAATTGAAAATAACTTGACAAGTTAGGATGACACACACATTAGGTTTCCTGGGGTTTCCACCAATAGACCCCCCTGTCGCCGGCTGTTTATATTAATCCCAGAAATGAGGCATGTGCAGCCAGTTTTATATATGTATCAAATACCTGGGAGCCCCCCATAATAAATATACAGGTCATGAATACATAGGGAAAAGCCATTCTAACCCTCCTATAGGCCTAATGGTCTCTGGGGGTCATGGATGGGTCTTTTAAGAAAATGGCAGCATGTGGGGCCCCTGAAGTCACCTTAATAATGAATCTTTTTTAAAATGTCTTTCATCACTGTATTAAAGGCTGAGTCACCCATTGCCAGGTATACAATCGTTTTGTCCAACTGAACCTAATTATGAAAAAAACATTGAATAAATATCTCATGTGGTGCCATGTTGGTTGGTTCGATGTATTTCAGAGCAAAGGTGACTTCTCAAAGAGACTCATCAATACAATCCCGGTTTATCGATGATATTATCCCTCCACAAATGATTGGCTGGTACATATTTGGGCCCATCCAAACATTTTAGGGTCCCTTCTGATTATGAATCGGAGCAATGATCCTTTTGCAGCTTAGATACAAATAACGCCGAGCACATTTCTGCCTTAGCAATGGGATCTAGGAAAGGCTTCCAGAAGGAATGGGAATGCATCTGTCTTCGGTGTGGTCTCATTTTATTTCTTTAAATGTTTTAAAAGTGAATAAAAATCAAAGTAAAAACCAAGGACAAGCGGAGGAGCCGGACGCGGCAGGGGCCGCCTAGGACAATAAACATTGTCTTGTTGGGGTGACATATGTTTCACATGTTGAGTAAACAGGCAGCGTGAGGTCCAAGGTTTACACCACCCATACTGCAAAGGAATGGTGGCAGCGGGAAGAGCCCGGGGTCAGGCACCGCCCGACAGGGTCAAATCCACCCGCCCCAGGAAATACAAGAGGGCCAACCATAGCTGTAGTAGTTAGTGTACACAGGACACAACAAGTGCAACCAACCACGCATCAGTTGTGGCTGAATGCAGAAGCTGCAATTACTCCAAACAGCATGGATATAAAATGTGTCAGCCCAGCGACTGAGGAAGAACTACAATCCCCAGCATCCATGCTTAAGTATCAGTGTGTGCTGGGACTTGTGTTGGCCCTACATATGGGGCTCTACAGGTTGCCAATCCTGACATATAATCTGATTATTCAGCTGTGTACAATCACTTCCCATCCATGAAATCTCACACACTGAGCAATTCATCCGAATTTCGCATCACCTGCGTTATACATCTGTGTGTGGTCTGTGCCGTCTCTCGCCATCTATAAACACGACTGTCCGGAGAACCCCGGGGGGCTTTTATTTTATTGTACAACCATCTGTGTGGATGGAATTGATCCGCAGCGTAGATAACGTCAGATACAATCGCCCTGTGATCTCTGATGGTGTAAAATATACAGATTTGTTTGGACTTCAAACGTTTGATAGAAAATATAATTTGATGTCTTGTGATATACCTTCACTAATTTTATTTTTTACCTGAATTTCTATTGTTGGGGTCCCGAGGTGATAATAAGTCCCATTGAAAACAATGCAATTGACCCACGCTTGTGAGCGGCACCAGCAAATCAAATCCTTGGAACAGACACCCCCTCCTCTAGTGGGAGTGTCTTGTTACTTTGTGTGCTGGCCCAGCTCCTCTTCCTCCTAATACTAGTAAGTGTCACTGGAGTGAAAATGATGATCAATCTCAGGGCTCAGCATCTACAAATGTATGGGTTAATAACATGCCTGTAATAAGTTTATCCAAAACTTGGGGAAAATGGTTGCTGCAATGAATGGCTTGGCAACAGGGCGTCTTTCTGCTTGATGGGCTTTGTTTTATAGCTTAGTAGGTCTGATTCACAATACCCAACACATCATTCATTTCTTCTTTCCAGCTCAACCTTTGTCTCCCCCCATGCCGATTCCTCACCAGGATCCAAAATGTCAAATGTTCAAACATGCTGACACTTGACCTTTCATGAAGATAGATGGATGTTATGAGTGTGTTAGGCTACAGACAGTCATGTTCAGAAGACGGGTACATTAGAATGAAAGTTTTAGGAACAATTTAGGGTGACGGCGCAGTGGGCGGAGCCCTGAGTGATGATGATGTCATAGCAGTTAGGTGATATTATTAATAGCCCCTTCTCAGTGTCTCTTCTCAGTTCTGCCCCCAGCAGATGCTCATTTCACCTCCCTGACATTCAGCAAGCCCTGACACTGACTGTTTTGACTCATTGACAAGTTTCCCAATTTGCTGTGCTCGGTGAAGGCCTTTGAGGGCGGTGATGGCTCCTCTTCACATTATTGAGTTTCAGGTTTGTGTTTCAGCCTCAGCCGAGGGTTCAATCGCTCAGAATGTGTTCTGGAGGCCTCAGCAGCTCGCAGTGTGAAATCCATTGATCTGGACATTTAACATTCTGACACAATTGTATTCCTGAGTCTCAGGTTCCACCTTTGTTCCTCGGCTCCCGTCAGGCCTGGACGCTGGAAGAAGACGCGTCTTTCCCTGAGCGAACATGCCGGAGAGCGCCATTGGCCCTGGTTTTCTGCATCTGTGCTCCCAGGACTGCCAAAAATAATATAGAGTTTTATATCTCCATATCTCACGGTGGTTAAAGGGCTTGCAGAAGCTGTGCAACACATGTGGGCTAACTTGTTAAATAAGCTTTGTTTCTGACGTTCAAAGGGCGAGGAATAAAAAATGTAACAGACTGCTGGCTGGCCGGCATTGCAGGAAGTCTCCAGACTAGAACAGACGTCTTCCAGTAAAAGATAACACGCTCCAAACCAACTCGGCATGCTGAACGTGAAGAAAGTTAGAAGCATACACAATGTGATAACTTATATAATATGCAATCGCTTTTATCACTAAATGATATTAGCTGTCAAACTGTGTATTCCGGGAACATGTCCGGAATTGTCTCATCCCCTCCTATATCCACCTTTCCCTTCTATTCCCTTTTGTCCTCTCCTGTCCACTTCTCCCATTGTTTTTCATCTTTACTGTTCTTTCTTCTTTTTATTTCTCCTCTCCACTGCTGTCCTCTTCTTGTCTTCTCCTCTCCTCTTCTTCACTCCTCTTATATTCTTTCCTCTTCTCCCTTGTTTTCCATTCTCTTTTCTTATCCTCTCCTCTTCTTCACTCCTCTCATATCCTTTCCTTTTCTCCTTGTGTTGTCTTCTCCTCTCCTCTTCTTCACTCCTCTCACATCCTTTCCTCTTCTCCTTTGTTTTCCATTCTCCTCTTTCTTATCTCCTCTCCTGCCCTGTCCTCCTATATTTCTTTCCCACTTTAATTTTTCATTTTCCTTCACTCCTCTCTCTCCTTGCCTCTAATGCTCCTTTCTTTTTATGTCTTTGAATGATTGTTTCTTTTTCTTTCTCACAATCACAAAATGTGTGCCTCATCTATGAAATCCTTGCCTCTGGGGTCAGAAGGTTGTGATAATGGAATAATTGGCTGCGGGAGGGTTAGGACCCTCAGTGTGTCTGACTCATTGATTGTCCGCCCCAGCCCAGGGAAGAAGTGTGGAGAAGGTCTGGTGTCCGATTCCTCCATTAGGACCAGATCAATATGTAAAATTGAGAAGAGGGAATGAAATGAGTGGGGAGGGGCAAAAAACAAAACCAAATAACTGTGGATAACAGGCCAAATGAAATTACTATCAGCAAAGGCAAAACATGACCTCTGGGTAACCCGGGATGGGCAAGTAATGGTACGACCTAGGAAGCCACAGTCTGATGTATGTAGGGAACATATGCTTCATATAAGTGCACAAAGTATCATTTTCCATATTATTATTATTAAACAGGATTAATATAAACAGGAATAATATAGCGCCAACATATTACGCAGCGCTGTACATTAAATGACAGACAGATACAGACAGTGACACAGGAGGAGAGGACCCTGCCCCGAAGAGCTTACAATCTAGGAGGTGGGGATAGGAGAGACTTGCCCATAACTAGCACTTTCTGCTTGTATTTTGTATAGTGGATTTTAGGTTATTTACATGAAAACAAAAAAATATACAAATATTAAAAAACGAAACAACCCTACACAATAAAAAAAAGAACAACACAATTCCAAACAAATGTATACATCTCCATATGCATTGGGGTTATTGTAAACTTTTAAAAATCTGGAAAAACATTTGGTTACAAACTAGCGCTTTTTTTCTCAACAGACTGCCGGACTGGTAGTGACCATTTCACAAAGATGTCAAATCCCTTCCTGGGATGGAGTTAGTGTACCAGGATTGTGTTCCTTTACACCCCTAATTACTGGACATTTAACACTTTGTTTTCTCTGTGCAGGATGTTAGAAGCAGACAACACACAGTTGACCTCTAACCCTTGATGTGACCTTGTAGAGGTCAGATAATTCCTTGGTTAATTCTTCTTGTATGTCCTAGCTCAGACACCTGTCAGGGAGCCATGTAGATCTGCTCAGGGGAGAAACACAAAGGCAATGTTATCTGTGAAAAGCAGGTTTAGTGGGCAGACATCTGGCCCTGGTGTGGGGCCACCTAATTCAGTAGCAAATGTTCAGAGGTCAATGGCATGTGCACTCCCCTCCACAGACTGTTTCCAAACTTTGCCTGACTTAATGACTTAATCTCTGCCCTGGAAAGAGAAGTTTGCAAACATGTGCTTCCGGAAGCAGCCGCTTCCTATTTCTTACTCTGGACGGATCTCACTTAATTCTTCTTGTTAAAACAATTTACAGCCACCTGTAGTGTTAATTCTGCTCTGATCTCTGTTCCTGCCTGAAGACCAACTATTAGCCGGCGTAACCTCGCCATGTCTACAGGGAATTTATTGTAAATGTTTAAATCTGCAGATGCCAAGAGATTATGTAAAGCATCACTCAATCAATATGAGATAATATATACTATATAAAAATAAAAAAAGGTTCAAAAAGAGTAAAAAACGACTTTAGAAATGACATGACCATATTTACGATTATCTGACGTTTTGTTGATTCTATAGGGAGGAATATTAGGAAATGCTCTTTAGGTAAATATATATTTCAGTCTGTCCACAAATTCCGGTGGCTTGTAGATCCTTGAATGACAGAAAGAAACATTTCTCAGGGATAGAAGGAGCCAGAATAATAATAAAATCTTTTCACCATAAAGAACAATGATTTGCACACATGCTGCCTTTACGTTTTTTTGCCTTTACGTTTTTTTGACAATAATAAAAATATTATAATTGATCCTTAGGTTTAATATACCCTATTATAGATCACTTTATAATACATTTTTATCATTTTCTATGGCACAAAAAATATTTAGGACAAATAAAGTCTATGATTTTTTTTGTGTGGATGAATTCATTCAAATTGTATTTTATAATATTATTATACATTTAATATTATAAATATAAATTAATATTTTATGTAATATTTATATTGTATTTTAAAATACCAATAACATGTGCTAAATTATTATTATCATCATCAAGTATTTTTATAGCGCCGACATATACATATCACTGTACAAAGTCCATAGTCATGTGACTAGCTGTTCCTTTAGAGGAGCTCACAGTCTAATGTCCCCTCCATAGTCATATGTCATTATCACAGTCCAAGGACAAATATTGGGGAAGACAATTAACCTAACTGAATGTTTTTGGAATGTGTTCTGGCTGAGATTCAAACCTGGGACCCAGCGCTGCAAAGGTCAGAGTACTAACCACTGAGCCACCCTGCTGCCCATACCTGATGATTGGTAAATTATACCAGACCAGGAAACATCTGTATGTGTGTGGACACTCTCTGCAGACAGTCCTTGGTTTACCTTTCTTAGTAGATAATCAATTATTTGGCATGGACCGGCCTGCAGCTGCAAGATAAAGCAGCACCAGGGATGTATATTCATGAAAACTCGGTGAATGTATGTAGCATTCTATTGTGCAGTCAGAGAGATCGGATTTTCCAATCTGATATGTGTGGGCAGTGTGAGACACATTGGCCAAATTCCGCTTAGGGTTGTGAATATGAGGTTTGAAGAATAATAAATTGGGCAATTTAGGATTAAATTTTGTGTCTCCGCCATGTGAGCAGCACACACACCTCTGACAAACCATGAAAGCGGGATTATTGCAGCAGGCGGATGGAGAAAGTTGTGTAGACCCCTCAATAGAACAGGCTCAGGTTAAATAGACTGACCAGCTTGCCAGTGATTAGTAATAAAATTTTAACAGGCGTCCCAATGTGCGTCGTTCTGTCACTTTTATGGGGCCATTTACTGCCAGAGATATGGGAAGGTCTTAAATCTCTTCTGACCGAGGGGTCTGTGCAGAGTCCAACGTGACAGAGCCAGGCTGCCCCCAGGGATAGAGATGTTGTCAGAGAAGGGGGGGCAGGGGGTATGGGGGGGGGGGCTGAAGGAGATGATGAGGGTGAAGTGTAATAGATAGGGGAGAGCAGCTTCAGACTCATAAAACTGGGTAAAAGATGTTGGAAAAGCCGCAGGACAACAAAGATATAAAACTGATCTTAACGATGACGTTGGGACAGCAGTCGCCTTTGCATTTTGTATAAAAAGATGAGATTTCAGATTTAAGACACCAAGGTTGTGTTTTAGCATGCAATAAAAATGTTAAAAATAGAAAATACAGCGAAACAAAAAAGCAAAATATGTAAAGTGTATAAACATGAAAATGTTTTATAAAAAGTAGTCAGGATAAAATTGCATTTTAAAAAAAGATTGCATGAATAATGAAACCTTTGTAAGTGAATATAGGATTGGGAGGGGGGAAGAGCCCTCCTTTAATAGGTTTATCTCATGCAGGCATGGAATTGGTTAATGGCACTTTTTTTTCTATTTAGTAGTAAGGTTTTCGGCGTGTGTAGATGCTAGATTTTATATTGCCTCCTCTGTGTATTTGCATCAGCACCAGGTCAGCAATTTGCCAGCAGAAGAGATGGTCATGCTAAAAAATTCATTACCTAAAGAGGCAAGTCGTAATCAGAGGCTGCGCAGAGCCAGGGGCCGTCTCCAATCCGAGGAGCCGCAAGCGCCTTAATCTCACCGGCTCCTTTATACCAAGCGAACGCCTTTTAAATCTCATTTTTTACTTTTATATAAATTGTTGCTGCCAGGATCTGACTCGCTTTATTAATTAATGGCACCTGTTGATTGGAAAAAAGAACCAATCAAAATTGTGATTCCTAGAAGTTTCCAATCGCTGGTCGTAGCTCGACGTTCAGCAGCCATCATAATTTTTATGTTTGTAATGTCCACAAATATTTACGACTTTATATGCTGTATTTTATGCTGTAAAAGTCACCCTGGAACAGACACAGCTATATTTAGGGAACGGTGTTTGGGTTGTAAAGCTTTTATGTGTATGGCGATGCGTTTTATTTAATATGTATTAAGGAAGCATCGAGGAAAATACAAGTTTGGGAAATAAGTGAAATTTGCCATTCTTAGTGGAGCCTTTTATTTAAGGACAGAGCGGCCGCACGTGATCTAGCTGCTGGAGGATGCGATCTGTGAGCGAGACACTGATTCAGCTGAAAAGAAGATATCGGTGTCACGAGACGGGCGTGGAATAGTGAGGTCAGAAAGGCAAAGTTTCTGTAGAGGTGAATTGCCAGTAAAGCCAATATTCTATCGTCAGACTCCATGCAAGCCAAGTAACGCAGTTATGGAGCATTGGCTGAGACGGTACTGGGGGCGATTGCGGCGATAAACCGATTAAATCTGCCTAATCTATCTGACACCACACAAAAAGCGCTTAATAATGTATCAGCCCTCCAGCACTTCTGTGTCCGTCTATTCTTCAAGGCGTTTAATGCCGTCGTCCTAACCGAATTAGCCGTTCCCGAGGTGAGGTGAGTTGGAGGTTGACGGAGCGTTTAAGACGTCCAGCTGCCTGGCTGAGGGCATTGAACCGTTTCCACAGATGGACAAGGAAGCATCTTGATGGGTCCTGCATGTGGTTTCCATATGCTGACATTTTAAAACCTATAGAGTAATTGGTGACAGAAGGTCACGGCTGCCATTTTGTTGTAGCCCATAGAATCTCACCTTCCAATAGCTGATTAACATTACTTCTTTAAACATCATCAACTAAAGGTCACTCATTGTCATCTCTGCAGCTATCAGCAATATGACCGGAGGCTAAAGGAACTAATTCTGCCTCTCGATTCACCATAAATTTCAGGTAATTTGACAGAGATTGGCCAAAGATAGAGCAGATGACCGGAGGGGTCAGTTCAGATGACCTGTGATGTATAGGTCATCCCCAGCCCCCATCCCTGGAGCAGAATGAATAGAAATGTAGTCATATGTTTGGCCATGGCAGGCAGTGTCGGTGTCTTTGGTGTGCAAGTCAAGGACACGGAGCAAAAATCTGAAACAAAATGCTATTTGTGGTGATTGACCAGATCAGAGGGAATGATAGATCAAATTATTATGAAATGATCAAAGTGTTAAAGTTGTGATAAGGTGTCACTGGGCCGCAAAGTGAACATTTCCAAACCTTTCCTAACAAATTAAAGTTGGCCAATCAGTATTTTTAAAAGTAACAGTGACAACAGAATTATTTTTCTGAAAAGCTCCACCTTCTATCAGTAAAAGCTGAGATGTCATCGTCCGTCTGCCGCAGGCATGAAAAAGCATTTCCTCAGTCTCTCATTCCCAGTAATAGGATTGTAACACTGCAACAAACCTATGAGTGTTAAAAAAAAACACACTATATCACCTATCATGCCGCCTGTTACTTGAATAGTATATCTAATGCTTGATCCACCTCTTTTGGTGGAACTTTAACGCTGGGATTACCTTGGATTCAGCTGATTTGGAGATCATTACTTCTTCTAATTAACACCATGCATCGTGTGAAGATTTACCTGCAACGCCGTGTCAGATGACCAGAGACATTTCCTGGCACTCATGAGATCAATAATCGGTATGACATGTAATTAAAGCATCTAGGAATGGAGAAGAAGCCGAAGAGAAGAGCCGTCCAATAGGGAATACAGAGAGGGTCTGTTTACTAAGAGAGCCTGCGGGAGGAGGAGAGAGAAGGTATATTATGTATAGCAGGTATGCGGGGACACTTTAGGAGCACCTCACCTCTGCAGCATCTGTGATTTTGGAATTTGCTCAGTGAATTAAAGTAGAATCCTAACCAAAAGTCACTCATATCTCTCATCCTATAATTGTTTCTGTAAAAATTAAAATAAAGATTTGCTCTCTGTGAATGGTGAAGGCACGAAAGCTCCACACCCAAAACCAATTTGGGAACCCAGGATGAGCATTTTGCATTGCAGAGATTGATATGAAAAGACCAATGCATTCGGCACTTAGGACAGATTTGAGGATCTGAAACCAATGGCACAATGATTGGAGATCCCCGGTAATGATATATTAAGCCTTAGGGTACTATAGATGAGTTGTACTTATTGAAGGAAAAGGTGACACGGAATTTTGACTTGTCAATCATTGCAGCTAAAATATTGACGTTCTTTGTTGTATTATTCTGTTTTTTTCCACATCTGTTAAACATACAGGCTTTTATCTACAATGGGTTTCCAACCATTTTATAGTGACCCAGGAACATAATGAGCCCTGATAAAGGGTCACTTCAATTGCCCTGTCTGCCCTTTAAAGTATACCCTGCTGGATATTTCAGTTCCTAGTTCATAGGTGTAAAGAACTCCTGTATTGCAGCAAAGGTTTATTTTGGTGAATTAAATATTTGTTGGTGCTGGCCCATATTGGGCTATGGCTCAGGGTCTGAGGCTAAGGGCGGGGATGAGTTTTTGGTTAGGTGTAATTCAGTGTTGTTTTTTGGGATTAATGTCATGTATGATGTAAACATATATAGACAATGGAAATGTATTCATGGGATTTATTGGTGCTAAAAACTTTCCTGCCAACTCCAAACTAGTTCTCAGAATCCATAAAAAACTGCTCTGGTATAGAACAACATATATCGATATTCATATAAATTCCAGACCAAAGCAATAATTCTTAGAAAACAATGGAATTCTAGAAAGTGAATCAAACTATTTTATATCACTCATGTTGCTGCTGGACAGGTAATTTGTTCATTAGTTTGCCTCCTGTCTGAGACATGCAGTGCCAACCCCGGGAGGCAAAGCGTTAATGTGAGATGGGCGCAAACACTAATAAATATCCCGCCGGACTTCCTTTCCCTTACCCAAGCTAATATGCCCTTTTTTCTCCAGCCCCCCTTCCTTTACTCCTTCGATGACCCCCAAACGCTCCTCTCTCCAAAAAAAAGACAATTATAAAGACTTATTGTCATTATGATGAGTGTCCTTCTGAAAGGAGAAAATCTCTCCATTCATAATTTATACCCTCAATTACTATTAATAAAGAAATATTTCAGCACAGAGCCGCCTGGGAAAATTGCACGTAACATTGCATTAACATTCTGTTTGAACATTTTCATCACATTTGTTGGGGAGTTAATAAGAGCGAGCAGCGGCTCTGACTACCTCGCTGAAATTATGGGCTGACAATGATGGTTTAATCTTTTAGACTTTATATATTCACTTTACTAATTGAGCTGTTTCGCAGTGCCGGAGCGGATGTGCTGATGGTAGCGGGCTGTGCTGGGACTTTAAGACTATTTTATCCCCCTCCTCAACATCAAGAATTGAGGTGACAGATTTGTCTGTTCTTCTGCTTCCTTAGCCCATGGAAATGACCAACCAGTAGTTCAGACTCAGAGCCATAGGCCAGATCTGGTTAGAAGACCTTGTCCATGAAAATTTGGAAGCCTCCCATCAGCCTAATGATAAATTATCAATGATATTGCTCAACATTTTGCAATGCTTTTACAAGATTAGTATTGGTATAACCCTAGTTGAGTGTCCAGTTAATAACTTTGCCAGGAAATATTATTGCCGTGTTCCTTGGTTCTAGGTCCCACTCACACTAAGAAAGAAGAGTGAGCATGCGTCATACCTAGGAACACTGTGCAAAGCCTGATGAACTTGGCACAGGACTATCTAAAATAAAACTAACCATCAAGACTTAAATAGAGTAAAGTTTTTGACTTTGGCACAGTAAAAAGTTTCCTGGAAAACATTACTCAGTCATCGTCTCTGCTGATGAATGAGAAGGGAGATGAAGAGAGAAAGTTGTCCTGCATTGGAGAAAATGGAATTTGCAAATCATCGAATGTTCTTTTGATAGTCTATTCATCGAGCACCCTGTAAAAGCAGAATAATTAGGACAGGGTGCAGCGTGCGCACTGTATTTGTACAGTGACTCATGGACGTCAGGCGAGATTTCTGCGTTTGATGCTGTTACTGTGTTTAACCAACACTTTTTTCTCTAAGTTTATGTGAGCTGTTCTGCTTCACAGTTTGTTTTTGGGGAAGTTATATATTTTTAACTATGAAGCCTGGAGAGAGATGGTTCAACCTCCAGGGACCACCCAGTCTTTAAAAAGAGATTTTTTTACTCCATTTATGGGACCACCAGTCCGTTATCCTGGGATAAAAAATGTTTATTCATCAATAAAATGATATAAAGTTTTTACAGTTTACAATGTTTACAAATGAGGCTAAAATAATATAGAAACTGTAAAGGATTTCTCTGTTGAAGTGTGATTTGTTGCGCTTCATCTCCCTATTCTGTATAGTGAAGCACAATGGGAAGGAGCCGATATCAATATAAAGAGTCCATATAGACATCATGCACAGCGTCCTCGGAGGGAGTGCAATGTGCTATTTAATCCTTTTCTATGGGACGTCTTATTGTTGGTAACCACAGGAAACTAAACTTAAATTAAATTAAACTGCACCATAGGGGGTATAAAGCCCTCATGGGGCTCAATTTATCAATTTAAAAAAATGCCAGCGGGGCAGTCGGGGACCGGATATATGTAAACATTGGGCACAAGATGGGGCATTCTGAAAAAATGTCACTTTTTACACTAATATCCATCTGAGGGATCCTAAATTTTCCTTTTATATAAATGACAGCAGATTTTCTGTTAATATGTAATTGGTGGAGTTGGGTGAAATCGGCATCCATGAGAAGAATTAGTAAACTATCTGGAATGTCGGGCGAGGGTCTTCACAGGCTCAGAGATCGTGGCACGGGGTCGGGAAGAGCTCCAAAATTATATTACAGAAGGACAGCTACTTTATCTTTGCTGGGCGGCCTGACATGATTTTATTACATTTAGGAATATCTGAGAAAACAAATGGGTGGCAGAGAGGAAGAAGAAGATCCATTAATCAGGAGAAGACCCTGAGTGCCCCAACGAGGGAGGTTAACATGGCAGCCGCAGGGTTCATGCAGCTTGTACCTAGGAAGGCCCAGCAGTCATGGCCAATTCCTTCCTCTTAATTATTATTTTCCCCTGCACCACCGCCACGCATACACATAACTCTATTGGAAAAACGATTTTTATACCTGTGGCATACTGTCCGGGCGTGATATAAAATCTGATGACATGTGACATTTGGAAAAGGTCGCTTCTCCCATCAGGATTCATTAGCTGCGTCTGAGTAGCAGCTCGGGAATGTCTGTCTGAAGCCAGCCCAATTCCTCCGGTGTCCTTCTCCACCCTCATCTATTCTCCCAGAATCCTCCTATGTATCCACTTTACAAGAATCCTCTTGTGGATCAAATCCACCACAATCATCTTCTTCTGTATCCATTCCCCAGAATATCAGTCCCCCAAGAATCCTCTTTTTCTGTATCCATTCCCCAAGAATCCTCTTATTCTGTATCCATTCCCCAAGAATCCTCTTATTCTGTATCCATTCCCCAAAAATCCTCTTATTCTGTATCCGTTCCCCAAGAATCCTCTTATTCTGTATCCGTTCCCCAGGAATCTTATTCTGTATCCGTTCCCCAAGAATCCTCTTATTCTGTATCCGTTCCCCAGAATCCTTTTCTTCTGTATCCGTTTCCCAAGAATTCTCCTCTGCATTCATTCTCCCACAAAGTGCAATCTACCAGAATCCTCCTTTCTATGCATGTTTGACAAAATTTTCCTCCGTATCCATTCTCTTAGAATCCCTCTTATATTAATGCTTCCTGGAAGCTTTTTTTGTATCTGTTGTCCCCCAGAATCCTCCGTTGTATCCATTGTCCCATAACACCCTGTATTTATCCCCCTAGAGCTGGCATCCATGCCCCCTCAGGATCCTCCTATGTATCCATTGTCCCATAACCCCCCCGTATTTATTCCCCTAGATCTGGTATCCATGTCCCCCCAGGATCCTCCATAACCCCCCTGAACTTATTACCCTAGATCTGGTATCCATGTCCCCCATGATCCTCCTCTGTATCCAATCCAGTAGAACCCTACTTGGCATCCATGTTTCCCTGAATCCTCCTCTGCACACTGACAAGATTTATGGGCCCCTCCAAGCAGCGGTATGTTTGCAATCCCTATTTACGTATTCTCAATGTCCCCAAACTTCATTTATTTACAATGACATGGCTATTGGATGCTTGTTATGTGTTGGGTACAGTCTGCAGGTCTCCGGCTGTAATTATGTCTCATCTATATGGCTAAGCTCCCAGGAGTTGTTTTTCCCTGTTGAGAATTGCCAATCCCACTGCAATGAGTGAACTCTGAATCTGAACATGTTCATTAACCTCTACTATCACCTTTACCTGACTTACTTATCTCCATTCCCCTTTTTCCGCCTATTGATCCCTCTACAGCCTACTCATGGTGTTCAGGCTCCATTTACACTTTAATAATTGTACAGTGCTAAAATCTTAAAAAGTAAATGACTTAAAAGTATATTTTGATGGTATAAACAATTCTGAGCTTTTAAAATCTCTCCTAAACTGTAATGTCGAATTTGGTTGAAGGAATACTTTAACTGTTTGATTTTTTTTGAGTTGTACAAAGTTTGGCCAGCATTTCTTCACCACTGAGAATTGCCAGCAGATTATTGTGCTGTGGGGCTCAATGTACATTCACAAATGTGCAGAAATACATTTCGTGGCTTATAATTACAATATCTGCTGTAATACAGTCATTGTGATGTATTCTCTCAAGAGGTTGATCCCTATCAGCGTCTGAAGAGTTAACCCTGAGGCCGCCCGGCCGTGGTGAATGTGCAGCAATGACTTATGGGCGATCAGAGCCTATAATTTGTAATCGCTTGTTTGAGCAGCCACAAAACAGGCATCGGACACAAATACTGATAGGCCGCGTCTATGAAAGGCTGTAATGTTCTATCATTACCTATCAGCGTGGCATTACCTCATCTTTATATCCGAGCATCCAGCATGGGGAAGGGTGGGGGATGAATTCCAGACCTATAGGTAGGTATAGAAAGATTTATTCTAGGGGAAAATATAGGGAGGGTGTGATATACATCGATTAGGGGCACCCGCTGAAATGTTTCAGTTTATGGAGCTTTTCCTCATTTTAGCCAAATTATAACGATAATTAGGATATTTAAAGTGAACCTGTGCCCAGATCATTCTTCATATTGTATGATTGTTCTGAACAAGCAAAAACTTTACTCCCCTTTAAAGAAGGGACAGATAAAGCTCTCATTGGCTGGGTTTACATTTGGCCACTGTGTTGCAGTAATAAATTCTCACACTGCTATTGATGTATTATAGAGATCATCATAATAAGATACAGAGAGCAGAAAAATGTATAATATTTAAATCTGTCAGAGGGTCCAACAACTGCCCACCCATGCAGAACTAAAATAAAGTTAGATGCATTTTATTAGTTTGAAGCATCTGATGAATTGTTTGTTTTTGTGATTTTGTTTTATCTTTATGTTATTTTTTCACTTAGTGCATGTTGCTAGAATAAGAGATTCTATACTGTATGAGCCTGGTTAGCTCTTTCATGATGCTGAACTTTGTACTAATAATGGAGAATAAATTGATATATTACATGTAAAGCTGTACACATGGAGGAGCTGACCTGAGGATCTCAAACATCAAAATTCTCCTTATGACCTGGGGACTGTGTCCAACCTGTGCCTGGCAATGCAGCTGGGCACCGGGCCTGGCAGATGTTCCAAGCTGACATGTTTATGATTTACAGAGAAGGAGGGAGACTTTCCTGTGTAGGGTGTCTGTGGGGTTCCTACCAGGATGTGCTGAGGCTTGGCTTTAACGGCTGATGGCTGTGCAGGAAGAGGGTCTGCAGCCTGCAGCTCCATCCCTGCTGAGAGGATACAAAGCTCTATATAGATTCTAAAAGCACAGTAAATATTATATAAAGTATTATTTTACCTAAGGAGTCATTGATATTGGGACAGCCAATAGAAAGCAGCGATCTATACATATATATACACATAGGTATACTTTTATGAATGATGAAGGTAAGTCTCCCCTCTCTTACCTGTCCATATATACTACAGGTGTACAATTGGAATTCTATACATCTCCAGGTCAGGAATGTAATGGCTGCCTATCAGGACCATATTCTGAGTTCTGGAAATTAGATTTTTATTTATAAAAAAGTAAAATTTATACTGATCAACCAAAACATTAAACTCTCTGACAGGTGACAGGAGGGGCGATTAGATATGTACACCCTTATATATTATATACACGGTCAGTATGCTCGTGCTGACACTTGTTCACCATTGAAAGAAGCGACAATGGGCACGTGAGCATCAGAACTGTACCATGGAATAAAAAAGTGGTGCAGTCTAATGAATCATGTTTTATTTTAGATAAGAAGATAATTTACTTAAGAAGGCGGGCCGGTGGAGGCAGCAGGGTGCATTATAGGTAGAAGGCAGGCCGGTGGAGGCAGCAGGGTGCATTATAGGTAGAAGGCAGGCCGGTGGAGGAAACAGGGGGCATTATGGGAAGAAGGCAGGCAGGGGAGGCAGCAGGGTG
>NC_092865.1:666448-668265 GCF_032062135.1 Pyxicephalus adspersus | reverse complement strand
GTATGACTTAAAGGACCTGCTACTAATGTCTTAGTGTCAGATACCACAGGACACCTTCAGAGGTTTTGGGGGTCCAGGCCACATCACAAGGGGGACCCGCAGAATGTTAAGCTGGAGGGGTTTAGTATTTGAGAAAATTGCTGTATATCTACCTATAACCCAATAGGTGGGTGCAGTTATTCCGCTATCTGACACCTAAATATCTCACTGGGTGGACATTGCTCAGGGACCTGGTTGGGGGATTCAGGTGGGTGTTAGGAAAGGGAGGGGCAGGGGGGTAACTGAAGGTGACGTGTGAAAACACACAGCTTAAAGTTAATTACTTTTTTACAACTCCTGTGAAATTCCAAAGTGAGCAATAAATTCATTAGTGGGGAGCATTAAGCGCATGCAGCTGATTTCCTCGCCATAAATAAGATCATTTAGATGTTGATTTTCCTTTTTTTTATGGTTCATGCAGAAAATAAAGGGACGATAGGAAAGTTTTCGGTTGTGTGTGTGTGTGGGGAGGGGGCGGGGGGGCACTTGGCGTCGGTTTTTTTTTTTTTTGCTTATCAGAGGCTTTGAAGAACTTATGGCAACGTTTTTTTTTTTTTTAACCCTTTGGCTTTTGAAGAGCCGCCATTGATTTTTGGAATGGGAGCGCCGGGTGTTATCACCTGGGAGGGTCAGCGTGAGGTGTAAATTCAGTGACCAGAAGGATGAGGTGGGGAATATAAGGACACGGGGGCCGATAACGTCACCAATTCGTTCTGTGTGCTGGAAAATTCAGCTACGTGTGTCTTTCAACTTCCGGAGAAAAGCAGAGGGAGCAGCCATGGCGGCTCAGAATTTTTACCTAGTAGGACAGCCATTGTATCCCAACCAAAAGTATTCAGAAATGAAAATATAAAATAATATTATGCTGCCATATTGAACCAGAGATTTCCCTCACAGTACATATTTTCTGCCACTAGATGGCCACAGTCTGATGCCCAACATCCTTCAACCCACTTATTGTGAGCCCAGGTAATCACAGACCCACCCCCAGCCTGTGACTGGACAATGAAAGGAGAAGCAGCAAAGTGATGAGCTTATCTCTGCACTTCTCAGCACAGACTAGATTCTTTTGCTGCTTCAGTGAGGGTAATATCAGGACACATTCAGGTATTTACATTGCTAGAATTCATTTACTAACATAATAATAACAGAGATGCATTCATTCCTAACTTTTATATGGGCCTGGGGTTCAGATTTAGGATGGCGTTGGGTGGTATATGAAGGGTTATTGTGGTATGGGCGGGAGGGGGGATTCCACTCTTAGCAGTAGCAGATTTTCATCTCCTAATGACTTTATGACCTTTTATCATCAGAATTCTGTTTATGTTCCTTTTATACCTTTGTGTGCCAAAAGCCACTGATAAACCCGGGTGACAGAAAGGTCTGGGGAAGGGGGGGTCCTGTGCCAGGGGAGGGAGGAGAACAGAATCAGGGTGCTTCTAATACTGGGAGAGACAAAAGGACAGAGAAAGAGCACCGGGGGTCCGACACCTGCCACCCCCCCCCAGCTCCCCAGGTCCCCATCTCCTTTGTGGTTACAGCTCAGTTTCTGCTGGCAGATATAACTTTCCCCTTCCTGTCTGTTTCATGGGGAAGTCACAAGGTTGTAAATCAGAGCCGTCAGTGAAATGCCCTCAATGCCAGAGGCGGCATCACACTCCAGGGGCCCCAAATAAACCTCTGCCGCAGGCTTAGAGGGCCAAAAGAGATCTTTTTATTAGAGTGTCAGCTCCTCTGTACAGAGACTGATGGGACTGGCTTAGTGATCTCTGTACAGC
>NC_092865.1:665037-666178 GCF_032062135.1 Pyxicephalus adspersus | reverse complement strand
ATAAATGTAAGAAGTCAATGATTTGAACATGTCAGGATGATGACTCGGGTGTCAGTCCAGAATGAAGTATTAAAGGTTGAGGATCAGAACATCGAGTAGGTGAGTTGTATGTTATGAATCCCCGTGAGAATTATCAACTTGTGGCATTTCGATCTGTCGGTCACTTTTGGTAAATTTAGGACGGGTTGAACTCTCTGACGAAGTTTATGGGTGAATGATACACTGCAGGTCGGGTTGTATTGTGCATTCTGTGTGTCAGGGTTAAAGCTTTCGCCCCATTTTCGGTGTCACTCGGTGTCACTGCCCCCCCAGATGGTGCCGCGCGATTGTTGCCCTGTACCAGGCGGGCCGATCAGCACACAGCCCCATTGTTTGCTCCTAGTGATACGCAATTGCTGTTTGTTCACAATGTGTCACTGGACGGCCAAAACAATGGTCTGCTTCTGCCATTTTCTGAAATTTTCCAGTGAGCCTCGTACAAAGGGAACGCTGATCAGAGCGCAGGAGACGGTCGTCTCTGTTGGCCACTTAATGGCATCCATATGGTATTATTATTATGGAACACGCGGCGTCCCCGAGTCCGCATAGCTGATTTGCGCTCTTCCATGTCTGCTCTTTGTTATCCTTATTAGTTGGGGAACAATCGCGACCTTTGTCGGCCATGTTGGCTCCATCCACCATCTTTGTACTGCATTACTCCAGCAGTGGGCGCTGTGGAGAGCGCATCACTTTTCCAGGGGGGACATCTGGATTTTCAGCCGAGAGTCAATATTCTGAAATGAAGAGCTAAATATTAATGAGGACGGAGGGTTGGGAGCCAACGGCTGTTTGCAGATTTGAGCTGCCATTACGTAAAGGACGAAGGGTTGGTATTGATTGAGCGCAGTTTAACCCCTTACCCCCCATCCCAGGAGCGACACAAAACCAGGGGGGGGTCACAGAGTGTTCAATGTGCAGTAATAACGAATATGGAACAAAGGAAGAGTCCGCCGAATGATGGAGAGCTGGGTTACATACACACACCTGAGATTGTGATTGATTGGGGTGAAAATCTAGAGTGTGTATAGCTTTCCCCCAACATCATTCACCCATCCGTCCTGCCAGATCAATGAATGACCAAGAATTGTATTTTCCTGTGGAG
>NC_092865.1:656341-662845 GCF_032062135.1 Pyxicephalus adspersus | reverse complement strand
GTCACCAGCCGAGCAATGTTCGACATATTAAAGGAACGTCATTTGGTCAGGTTGGGAATTTCCCGTTGATCACACGAATATCTGTTATATTGGACTGTGCTGACATTGGCTTGGCTCCCCTTTTGTTATTGGTCGGTGCGGTTGTACAATCGGTTAGTTTGTATATTTCGATTGAACATTGATTTCACTGGAGCACGGCCAGTGCTGGCGATCTGATTGGTCAGACGGCGGTTGTTCAGCGTCTCTCCCCAATCTCCTTCTTATCTCCCTGGCTGTAATGAGTTGCGTTGGATAATGAATGGAGATCATTGCACGCCGGTGTCGGCCATTACTGCTAATTAGTTAAAACATCTCAGCTACAAACACAGAATTGGCTGCCGTAATTAACACCAACAATCAGCCGTGTGGAACGCCATTCAGCAGAGAGCGCCGGGGCTGAGGGTTCTCTATAGGAATGTGAAGCTTCCAACCAGCTCACAGCAGAGAATGTTGGATTCCTGAAATCTTATATCGTCCTCACCATATTCCTTTTAAATCCCTGGTGATCCTGCCATGAAGGTTATAGAGCAGAAGTCACAGTTGTCCTGATGTTGTCACCGTCACACAGACTTCTATTAGAGAACATTTCATAGATTATTATCGGTCAAATACCCTCAGCACCGGGTGTTATAACCCACTGGGGATCAATAACCCCTCCAACTATTGCTCCACACTAGGAGGGGTAAAAAAGATCCTTTCATTAGAGTGTCAGCTCCTCTGTACAGTGTCTGGCTCAGTGTGCTCTGTACAGCACTGCAGTATATGTCAGAGCAATAATAATAATATATAACAATGATGAGATGGTGCTGGCTCAGCTTACAGATAGAGAAGAGTTACCCAGGGCCTTGTACTGTGAAGAGTTACTAGGGGCCCCGTACTGTGAAGGGTTACCAGGGGCCCCGTACTGTGAAGGGTTACCGGGGCCCCGTACTGTGAAGAGTTACCAGGGGCCCGTACTGTGAAGAGTTACCATGGGCCCGTACTGTGAAGGGTTACCATGGGCCCCGTACTGTAAAGGGTTACCATGGGCCCGTACTGTGAAGAGTTACCATGGGCCCTGTACTGTGAAGGGTTACCAGGGCCCCTTACTGTGAAGAGTTACCAGGGGCCCGTACTGTGAAGGGTTACCAGGGGCCCGTACTGTGAAGGGTTACCAGGGCCCCGTACTGTCAGGTCATCATCAGCACAATCTTATACCTTTGTTACAATATTGCTTTATAATAATATGATTGTACTTTGTGACACATCAGGAAACCATTCCTGAGATTTGCAATGTTACTGACAGGTCCTCTTTGTGTAATATTTGGAGACAGAGTTCCCCCGGTGAGATAGAGGATGAAAGTTTCTGCGTTGTCACCTTTTATCTGCCTGGTATATATTTGTTATAGTGGAATCAGTTCAGCTCCCATGATGCACTGGGAGACCCATAGTTTGTCGGGGTGTCTGGTCGTGGATTTCCCTCCCCATGTCGCTGTGTATTGCGGCAGCGGCGGTTTCCATGGAGACGTCCATCTCTAACCCCCAATATTTGCCCCTCTTCCCCGTCAGATCCGTGTCCTCCCCCTCTTTGTGTGAGAGGTCCGGATGGTTCTGCCAAAGGAAAGTTGAAGGTCTGCCATTAATTCCAGACTAAAAATGACAAATTCATCTTCTACGACAATTAAATGAAGTCGGTAATTGATGCTAATTGATCTTCAGACGAGAGGCCTCACGGTAACGCCGCGCACACTCCCCTCTGCTCCAATAAAAGGCTCCGACGCACATTTTATATGGCCGCTCCCTCTCCTGACCCACATAATTGTCTTTTTACTGGCAGACTTCCGCTCCCATCCTGTAAGAGGGGCCAATGCGTTGCTTTACGGAGTGTTCACTCTGCGGCGATGGCCAGGGATGCGATAATTAATAACCCCCCAGATGTGACCCCGAACCTACCGACATTTAGCGTTCCAAAAAAAATAAAGCCTGTGGTTTAACTTTTGTTCTTGCTGATCTCATGCAGCCTCCTTGCAGCCACTCGGTGGCATTTTTAAGGGCAACTTCCCTGAGGGGTCAGTACGTTCAGAAACAGCCCATGTGACTGGGTGCCAAGGCATGAGAACAGCTTGGGGACAGCGACAAAGTTTTGTTCGACCAATCCAGGCAGTGAATGGTGACTCTGGATGACGCCTGAATGATGGTTCCGACATTGTGGAGAGAAATGCAGATGGCGGCGTTGTGGAGGCGAGAGTCATGTGATCTCTGTGAGAGGTAATTCCTGGAAGTGTCACATTGACACATTACTGATATCTGATGACAGGTCCTCTTTACAGCTGGATGCTGATTGGTCGGATCCTGTGTATGAGCTGCTGATAAATTCTGACACATTACTGATTGATGAAAAGCAGAACTCTTCCATTCACAGACTTGCTGATCCTGCCGACGGATGGCTAATAATACCGTCTGTCATCACGTTGGAGCCCCAGACAAGAGGCCAATTTGTCCAGACATAATGGCTAAAAATTCAGGTGTGGTGAAGGTGGGGCCCCGGGGCCACCCTCAGCATTGGGTTATTAAATAAAGCACTGACCTCCCATGGTGACTACTATGTATGGGCCTTGTATGATCAATAACCTCAGCCGGTGTCACAGATGTAGGAAGTCTGAGAAATTCCCCCCATGGGGTCACCAAAACCCCCAAAAATGGGAAAAATGTTTGTTGTAGTAAAGATAAATCTCTTAGTAATCCAATCCCAACCAATTGCCAGATATTTGTTCAAAAACTGACCAATGGTGTGAAGATCTTTGATGATTCTCAGCCAGCGAGTGATCCATCCTGACTCGAGGAATTCATCTCTCAATGTGTGCCGGACCCGCGCAGGCCTGGCCGCAGTCACCTGACATATCTGCGATGTCACCATTTGTGTGGTCAGTCCAATGGTGTGCCGGGCTCTCTGTATGGAATGGCGGATTCATGTATTGGCTGCGTGCAGCGATGATTAGCGCCAGCTGTTGGCGAGTCATGTGACCTCCAATCTGCATTTTTCACGTATGAAATAAAATCGACAAAATTATTATTAATTATCCCCAATCACGCTTTGGTCTCTCAAATGTTTTGAGTCCCATGCCAGGGAAGGCCGTGTTGTATGATGGTTTGGTGCTGTTGGATGGTGTGGGGGGTCGGTTTGCATGTCGCACAGTATGGCTTTGTGCCATGGGGGGGTTATATTTTTTAGGAATCAGCCGCCGACTCTCTTCCCTGTAACGATTTCTAAATACGGGATTTGTCGTCAGCGGTGGGCGGAGGCGGGCATTGCCGTCGCTCTCTGCAGATCATTAATCCCGGCCATAAAATATTAATCGTTATTGTCCCTCTATTTATTGGTGATTATCCCGCCAGATCTGCCAGGGCTCACAATCGTCTTTCATGCAGCACTTTCCTCCCCTATTAATACACTGCTAATAAGTCAGCACTTAAACCCAATGTACCCCCCCACCCCAGCCGGGCCCCCCCACTCCCGCGGTTTCCGGAATGTGGCACCTGTAATAAAGGGGCTGCTTTTGAAGTGCCTAATGAAGTCACCTGCTTGTGCTCGGAGCGATTTGGGCAGCTCCACCTGCATGGCTGGAAGGCGGCGAGCAGCTGTGCGCAGCGCCATATGGAGAACAGCCCTCCCCGGGGTGGCGTCTGCGCCAGCTGTGTGGAAGACGCCTCCACTGCCAATGTTTTCTTCACACTTCGTTCCAATAAACATTCATTACAGACGCTTTATATAAAAAGGTTCTAATTACATTCACAAATATACGGTGTATGTAAGGATTTCAGGAGGGTATTATAGGCGGGATGTATATTTGGGAGGGGGGCACAGATCTGACTTGCAATTTATTAGTTCCCTGGAAAACAAATGACCACTTGTGAGCCTCTAGTGCAGGGGTGGCAAACTCTGGCCCGAGGGCCAAATCTGGCCCCCAACGTCCTTTTTTTTGGCCCCCAAAGGAATCCTAAATATGAATTGCAGCTGGCCCGCCACTGCATTGAAATAGCGCCGCTACTACAATTCCCGGCATCACTCATGTCTATAGACCAGCGGGCTGTCTGCCTATGTGTGGCCCCGCATTGGACTGTTTTATAGATGCAGGGAATTGTAGAAGGGCATCACTGGCATCTATAGACCAGCGGGCTGTCTGCCTATGTGTGGCCCCGCATTGGACTGTTTTATAGATGCAGGGAATTGTAGTAAGGGCATCACTGGCATCTATAGACCAGCGGGCTGTCTGCCTATGTGTGGCCCCGCATTGGACTGTTTTATAGATGCAGGGAATTGTAGTAAGGGCATCACTGGCATCTATAGACCAGCGGGCTCTCTGCCTATGTGTGGCCCCGCATTGGACTGTTTTATAGATGCAGGGAATTGTAGTAAGGGCATCACTCGCGTCTATAGACCAGCAGGCCCTCTGCCTATGTGTGGCTCCGCATTGGACTGTTTTATAGACACAGGGAATTGTAGTAGTGGTGCTATTTCTCTGTTATAGGCGTTTTCCAGATTGAATGTCAAGCAAAACCTCTTTGTTTCCATATGAAAAGATTTTATATCTAATGAGAAGGAAAAACTTCCTCAATTTTTTCAATAAACTTTAAGGTTGGCCCGCGACTTTGTCTAAGTTTTTAATTTTGGCCCTCTGTGTATTTGAGTTTGACACCCCTGCTCTAGTGGGTCCATTGGGTTTAGGATTTGGTTTTGGGCTTCCCAAATCTGGGGCAAACTCCCTAAAGTGGGTGTCATGTTACCTGTTTGACATTCATTGGATGAACGCTGAGCAATAACACGTATACATTGTCTCATAGAGATCAGAGAACTCACAAGGATTAGGAGCCATGTTTGTTCAGGCATCATCCAGACTCACCATCTATTTCCTGGACTCAGGTGCCGGTTCTGACCCGGTGTGTCCTTATATACAAATCAGCCCCTGCTGCAGCCTCTGTGACTGGATTACAATGTTACAATGCTGCAGTCTGATCACTGGGGGAAGATTTGACTGAAGAAATGCTTCCTCCTGCCTGCAGCAGACTGATGACATCATGTAAGCCTAGGCAAAGTCACTAACTGGAGCTGATAAAATCTGGAAGTTTTCAGAAAAACGATAATGTTACTTCAGAAGTCACTATGGATGCGGCCATATTGAATCATTTTCTGCAGCTTCCCTCCCCTGCAGAGCTCCTGACTTATTGCCAGAAAATAATAATCACAATGTCCGCTGTGATCTCTATGTGTCTGACACTTTCCTGCAGTGGCAGGATCTGAGATCACATGACAGATTTTAGATCACATGACAATATTCGGGGTGACAGCGCTGTAACACAATTTTGTATCTTTATTCGTCGTCGTAATAACGTGTACGGAGACACAAAGAAGGGTTTGTCTCGCCGTTGACAGATTACAAACCCATCCTGATCTCTATTTCTGTATTTATTTAAAAGTATTTTCATGGTCGATCGGCAGGGAGAGGTCGAGGTCCTGTCTATAGGGCCCCCGTATTTAGGGACCCCGTCATTGTGTCACCCCTTTCCTCCTCACTGCTGATACTTAGAAATGATCCATCTCGCGGTGTCCCCGACATACCCCGCCACCCCTCCTCCCCATTTAATCAAGCGCTTGTCAGCGGCACCTGTGCAATGGCATTTGGTGAAGAATCTTTCAGCTAAAAAATGTTGTCATGGCCATTTCCTAGTTATCATTCCGCCTGGCGTCTCCCTCCCAGAGCGGTGAGATTAACACAGCGCGGTGTACGCGTCCGGGAGGAGACGTGTCCATTAAGCGGGGATGCTGCAGGCCGCTCCTTCCTCACCTCGTACATTTATCATGTTTAACTGTGACAGACACACGCCGAGGGCCTGCAGATTTATCTCGCCCATCGCCGGGACCATCCGTCAGGAGCCGCCGCAATATGGGGAGAAGAATCCCAGTGAACTGGGGCTGAAATAATGGGGGTGGGGGGTCACCGGAGAGTTAGGAAGTGGAAATTGGCCGTCTCCACCCCGAAGTTATGTTATCTGTCTTATGTGGCGTCCATGGAATGAATGGGTGCAAATACAACCTGAGTGTAAATATGTCTGTAGGAAAATTATCAGTGACAGGTACTCGCCCACTGCGGATGGATTGGCGGCTCGGCATCTCATAATCCAGCACTTTGGTGACACGAATACAAAACCAAATAATAAAGTATCCGGGAACCCCAACAGGGTGAAAGCTATGTTAATCTGTACACCACGGGTCTGATTTATTAAAGATTTATTATAGACTATCATGGGAGAACCTGGGTGATCCAGCAGACCTGGAATGGATCTGAACCAGAACTAAAACTATTTGCCAACTTTTAGGAAATCCTTTTCGTGTTTGCTGGATCACCCAGGTTCACCCTTGATAGTCTACCCTGTAGCCTCTTTGCATGCACTTCCTGTCTACATGTGCTGGATCACCCAGGTTCACCC
>NC_092865.1:654703-656075 GCF_032062135.1 Pyxicephalus adspersus | reverse complement strand
CTACATGCGCTGGATCACCCAGGTTCACCCATGATAGTCTATCTGATAGTCTATCCTGTAGCCTCTTTGCATGCACTTCCTGTCTACATGCGCTGTAGCATTTCAATAGCAGGATCACTGAGGAATATTTTCATGAAGGCTGCAGATTTACAAACAATGAAAATGACTTGACAGTAACATAAAGTTTCTCTGGGACTTCACTGATCGGGTTTCTTCTACTAGAATACAGTTTGGTTGGGTTTTACCTCCAGAACAAAGTTGGAGTTGCAGAAACCACAGAGAGCCCCAATACAAAGACGGAATCCTTCCACTCCACAAGGTGGCCCGATGGTCCCTCACATGTGGAAATCTGAGCCCCAATATAACGATTTGTGTTTGATGTCCCCAATGATGAGAATTGAGTGTCACAGGCAGTGTGAAAGCAGAGAAATAAATCATAAGGTGATAAATCTGTTCAGAACCTCAGAAATGTTTCTCTGCTTCTCCATGAGGAAGAAAATGTGCACCAGAAGCTATTAGAACCCAACAGAACCTTCCAGTACCCACCAAAACCCAACAGAACCCACCACACCCCGCCACGTGGGGATTGCTGAGAAAAGCCATGGAACACAAATGGGGTTCTGTATGTGCAGCTTATGATCCGATAAGGGGCGCTCCCAGGTGACATTGGGGTTTCCTGTATATAAAGAGTTCAGATGTGATGTCAATTAGCCAATACCGAGAGATGTCAGTGCGGTCAGAGTGACGAAATCTCTATTCTGATTGGTTGCTTTTGTTTTTCTTTTTATCATGATTTCTTTTTTTGGATCAGTTTTTGACTGATGAGCATTTCTGATTGGTCCCAGTGAATTTCATAAAAAAGATCATCAAAAGGAAATTAGAAATGTGTGTCCGGTTCCGGAGGATCTATGTGTCTGAGGGGAAGGCCAGTATTGTATTGGGACATTTACTGGGGGGGCCATGAACCCTCCATCAGCTGAAGAACTACAAATCTCAGCTTCAGCCCATCTGTCGCAGCACACACCAAATGTCGTCCAGGTCACTGCACATCAAGGAGTTAATTTCATCTACAGGCCGGCCTGGATATTATTTGCTTGCAGTAATTAGAATATTTTATCAGTCTGCAGAGCCGTGATCTATCGTATTCTGAATATCAATGGAATGGCAGAACAGAATTTTTTATTTATATAACTAATTATTGCAGTGCTCACATATACCGCAGTGCTGTACAGAGAACACTGAGCTAATCACATCAGTCTCTGTACAGAGGAGCTGACACTCTAATGCCCCCCCACAGTCACACACTATTATTATACATTTATATAGCTCTGACATATACCATAGTGCTGTACAGAGATCACTGAGCCAGTCC
>NC_092865.1:650303-654442 GCF_032062135.1 Pyxicephalus adspersus | reverse complement strand
CAGTCACACACTATTATTATACATTTATATAGCTCTGACATATACCATAGTGCTGTACAGAGAACACTGAGCCAGTTCCATCAGTCTCTGTACAGAGGAGCTGACACTCTAATGTCCCCCCACAGTCACACACTATTATTATATATTTATAAAGCTCTGACATATACTGCAGCGTGGTACACTGAGCCAAGTCCCATCAGTCTCTCCTCAGCAGGGTTTATAATACAAACTTACAGCTGAAATCATAATTCCTTATTCAGTTTTGGATAGAACTTGGATGGTTCACCCTCTCAGTCCCTGTCCTGGTGACACCATAGGAAGTGAGGACATCTTGCCAATAGGGTAGAGTTCCCAGTAAATCAGAAATGTTGGTGCTTGGAGTTCCCATTTGTTACTTGCAGATCTCTTACAATGAGCACTGTAACAAGGGAACAGATATTAGAAGGTGCAGGGAAGTGGAATTCTCCTTTTCTGTCCACGAGATGTGAGCAGATAGCCAGGAAATGAAGGGCGATAACAGATGGGTGCTCAGAATTCCTGGGCCCTGAAGCTTTTTTCTCCTTTGCACCCCCTGTAGTCACCGATATAGACCCAAATCCATTATTTTTGTGCCATGGAGTAGGAAAATGTATTGCTGTATACACGTATCCAGATTGGGATATGGGTGAGGTCAATGATTGCATTGTGTGTCGTGTTTTTTCATACCTGGCTAGAATGAATATCATCTGGCTGTAATTCATCTATGAATTTTCCATTTTTTCTATTCACCTTCATGGCCGTCAGGTGTGTGGTGACATCTAAATGAAGGAATAAAGTGGTGTAACCATATTCTGATGTTACAATGGTGGTGTGTGTATGTGGGGGTTATGAGTTCAGAAGTGACAACGTCCTTTATGTTCCCATTTCTGAATGTGTCACTGTAGAACATGAGGCCTAACCCAGGACCATTCCGGAGACGTGTGAGGGGGGAGCAATGCGGATGAATCTTGAAATCCGCTTTTGATCCCCTGATTAAACAAAGCCCTCTGTCAACATGTGTACAATTAGGCGATAGAGGCTTAATTAGCAAGTGTTGGATTTAGTTGTGAGGGATGAAATGGATCCGAGCAGAGAGAGGGGCTGTGTATGTCTGGAGAGGAGGAGGAGGGGGTCTCGCTGGATGATAATCGATTATCCATTTCTCAAAGTCATTTAGCAGCCTGGAGGTGCAGGATAAAGTGCCAGGGGCTGCAATGGGCATTTTGTATGCGTCCTCATGTGCAGACAGTGCGGGGAGAGGTGAGAGAGCAACTATTGAGGTGGACGGGAGGGGGTTCTTATTGACCCGCAGAAAGCAGCTGTTTTATGAGAATCCAGCAGTGTCCCCTCCTGTCCCTTCACTACAACACAGATTGTTTCTGTTAGAGGAAATTGTCAGCACTTGAGAGGTGTGTGCCCAGGAATAAACACCCCATAATGGAGGAGAGGAAGAAAGCAAGGCTGCGCCTTTATGTGCTCTACGTGTCTGTGTATTTATAATAGGCCTCAGAGGAACTTCAGGGGCAGAGAACATAGGGGCCTGGGCATATTCCTAGTAGGGGCCCCAAATGCAAAGCTTTCCAGTTCCATGCCATTCTGACATTTGGGGGATCCATGATCATTTGTTTGACATGTTTATGGGTTACACTATGAAAACGCGATGAGAAAATCCTAAACTTTACAAATCAGTGTTGGACCCAGAAATTTGGGGAAGAAATTGTAGGTGTGTGGCAGCCCCGGTATTGTGACCAGCCAAACACAGCCGGGTGATTGATGAAAAGTGCCGGCTAAAAGGGGCCGGGGAGATCACGGCAAATGTTCCTTCAGGAATCTCCCACATCTTATAATAATGACGCCTAAGATAAAAGTGAGCAACACATGAGAGCCATGACATCACTAGGACCACATGAGCTCACAATCTAAATCAGAGATAAATAATTCCCATATCACAATATCAGCGCTGCGGATTGTCACTTTGTATGGCAGCCTTATATACATATTATTATTATTATATACTTCTGTTTCCTTTTATTGTTTCACAGAAATGATTGAACTGGCTGATAATCATCATTTCCCATGTTGTATCCATGTTATCTGTCACACAGAATTACACATTTCACACTGGTGATATCGCCAACATTGCAGTGCTCACAATTCTTTCATTTAAATAAATTCCTGTTTTCTAACACGTCACACAAAATGTATTATTTCCAAAAACACAGAAATTCTGCCATATTCTTCTGACATTTGGAAGTTGTTTTATTCAGCCTCACCTTGTTAATCCCAGTCGGCAGTCACATTGTTATCTATGGGTTGTGGTGTTTGTGTGTTTCTATGAAGGAAGATTGTGCGTTTTGTAAATAACTTCCGATGAAGTGTAATCAGACACATTGATGACAGAACAAATTATAACGATTAGAAGTTGGATGTGGACATGAAGGAAATGCCATGATAACTGTGTGTTGGGGACACCCCGCTCCCTGGGGACACCATACTCCTCCCATAATGCAGAGTGACAGATTGTGTGACACCTAACAAGTGTCCCTTATGCTAGATTTACATGATCTTTAATCCATTGTTTGGAAAGGTTCAATATGCTTCCGGCCTGCAGATTGCCCTATACATGCAGCAGCCTTTTCCTGCCACCCCAGCCTATTTCCAGCATTCAATAGATCTGCAGGCAGAAGGCTCTTATTTTTTTTTAAATAGCGCCTCCTGTGGCAGGGGTGCAAATACCCTTTTCAGCTTCCTGTGTAGTAATCAGAAAACAAAGCCTGGAATTGTCACAGTATATGGACATTGAATCATGATGTTATTGATGTTTTGAAATATGTGATCCTGCCATGAAGGTTCTTGTTCAGGCACTTCTTGTGACAGGGTGACAACGTTCTGTCCTGGTCCCCCAATGGTAATTTTGTGTTGTCACCCAATCACATGGGGCACTGGACACACCAATATGCCAATGAATATAATTGTATATACTGCAGAGTATACTAAACTTCATATTTACTGTAACAATCCCCCCCCAAACTCCACCAGGGTTTGGCCTTGTTACCATGTGGTGCCCATCTTGCCCTCACTCTTTCTCCTCCTCGCCCTGCCTTGCTTTGTCTTTGGAGATGCAGAACTTTCATCTAAAATTCATTGCCCTGTCAGGCTTTCGTTAGCCGCTGCGCGTTAGCATCATGAATCACCGTCCGCTCGCTACCATACTTTAGCAAAGACAAAAAAATTGCTTTCCATCACGGTGTCTCGCGGCTTTTAGTGGTATCGATCAGCGCCGGTACCCTCCTTTTTCTTTTCCACTCTTAAACCACCCACCCTCCCTATCAATTTTATCTCAGGCTGTCGAGTGCGGCATCTTATATTGCACGGCCGGCGGTGAAGGCGGCGTTGGAGAGGCCTGGAACCGGCCCATGGATTGCTCCATCTCTCATCTTTTTTTCTTATTCAGCATCCTGCTCCTCTTTTATATTATTATTATTATGACTGAATGGGAGAAGCTGGGCTGCAGCGATGTGACAGCTCAGTGACAAGATCCTCATTACAGCCCAGGCAGTAATTGTGATACATCTCTCACAGCCTTTTAACTCCCCCCCCCACCATTCCTAATTTATAAAGTGATTGCACCAATCCTACAAGTTTCTGGAATTATTACCCCATACATTTATCTCTCTCCCAGTGTCTCATCCCAATCCATCCTATTGGATACCTCTGGCCCTGCACAGGGGAGGGGGCGAGTAGTTTACCCCCTGAAAACAGCCTGTCAGTGCTTTGGGGGGGGGGGGGGGGTACGTTATCTGGACATTTCACACAGAAGCCCATTAGTGGGGAGGCACCTTGTACCCTGAAGAAGACATGCAGATCCATCCTGCAATATGCTTTATATTCCAGAGATAAGAGAACAGGAAGGAGAAATAAAAGTGACAACTTGCAGAAACAACCAAATCCTCCCATGGAGCAAGGAGGGAATAATATTCACAGAGCTGCTGCTGCTAAAGTGCATGGAAACCATAAAAAACATTCCATTCACTCTGTGCAATTTATATATATACATCACTATGTATTACTATGTATCATACTATATATCATCTATGCATCATACTATATATCATATATGT
>NC_092865.1:641892-649470 GCF_032062135.1 Pyxicephalus adspersus | reverse complement strand
ATATATCACTATGTATCATACTATGTATCACACTATATATATCATATATGTATCACTATGTATCATACTATACATCATATATGTATCACTATGTATCTTTCTATATATCATATATGTATCATACTATACATCATCTATGTATCACGTTATACATTTTATATATATATATATATATATATATATATATATATCACTATGTGTCACACATATCATATACCAGGAAGTGCCTATACAGGGATCTTTGTGGAATCACTAGAGATTATTTAGAGATTATTGTAGTGACAGATCTGCGGGTGGAATCGCACGGACATCCTATAGACACAATGGTGACCTCTGGGAAGCCAAACTTTTTATGACAACCCTGACTCAATGCACATTTGTTGTGTCCCTCATATCAGCATTACATTTATCAGAACCCCACAATCTATCTGGTCATGGTAAATCCTTGATCATTTCCTAGCCGTTGTCCTCTCAGTATTTGATGGCCAGACACCACCATTGTCACAGCCGCCATCTTCCTCCATCTGCCGGTGGCACCCATATGTTAGTGAAATAGCAGATGATCATTGGTTCCTAACCAGCCAATATTGAGTAGTACTGGTGACACACCGGTCATACTTGTGGTGAGCTCTGCCTGGCGTGCCAACCACAATTCATGGCACATCAGTAAGGCTGATTAGATTGCATATATATATATATTGGTATGTATATATGTTATGGTCATGGATTTGCACATTTTGATGTCCTCCTTTTCCCAACCAATCCAAAGACCTGTAAGTGTTACTCAACTTCATTAGTTCCACTCTCCTGCTCTGGTAGACTGGGCAGAGCTTTGTAAATCTCAGGACTGTATGGCCAGAAACACAAAGCCTTAGGCTGGTAAGGAAAGCTCTGTATATGTATTAAAGCATGTTTATTTAGCACGTTAAAAAAAAAGTCATTGTTTTAAACTTCTGTTCGTGAATGAAAGCAATGATGGCGCCCCAGTTCAAGGAATCTAGTTTTAGCAATGAGGGAAATGGGTTGTACAACAAATCACAAAACTTTCGGGTCATGAGGACAACCAAATTCTTCTTCTAAATTTCTTTAGTTAATGGAACCCTGAGGTCTTTCTAAAAAAGATGTTTGAGACGCGACAACCTGCATCAAATTTCATTGTTAAAAAGAAGGCAGCGGCGAGATCTTATTACGCACTCCTCAAAGTGCTTTCCATTGTGGCTGCTGTTATTTAAGGCGCAGTGTGTTTTGACATGTAAACTGTCCGTGCGATGAGGACTGTGTCATTAGCAGACGTCCATTAGCCAGCGGCGTCCTCTTCCCCACCAATCTGTGTCATTCTAGACTCTCGGTTCAGCAGAGCTGGTGAATGGCCCGTTTACTCAGACCGTGGCGAGCTGATAGAGGGCTAAATTGAGACGCATTTTCAGAGAGGGGCCAAGTTACCAACTTGCGTGTCAGTCGGTTGGTGACACGGACGACAGGATAATAACGGTTCTTTGCAGTTGTTTATTTTCATCCAGCCTCCCGATGGAGGACTCTGTACATCGCTCCCTGATTTTAATCGCTTGCACTTACCCTCGTTTAATACATTACTCGGAATTCAGGGCCATTTTGTGTCCATTACACAGTAGATCCAGGAAAAAAAAAATGTGATGGGGTACAATGAACGGGAACCATGGGCCTGTCTGGAGCATCATGGGAAATGTCAAGGTTTTTGCCTTTGAAATCTTTTGTATGTAAAGACATTGAGAATATTGTGGGATAGGAGGAAATGTTAACGACTAATTATCTGACCAACATTTAGAAATAAGTAAAAATTACTGGTGGAAAAATGGGGATTTTCTATTATCTTGAAAAGATCAACAAACCACAAATGCATTACGGTTTGAGTACAGAGTGACATTTCCATTATTATATTATAGCCTAGAAATAGATTAAAGGTGAACTCCAGGAAAATGGCTTGTTGCATAGTAAAATGCTCTTAAAAGATTTAGGTTTCTGTTCATTCAGTCCAGAGATGTACACAGCTCTGCCACACAGAAGCCTAGTGACCTAAAAGAAGTGAACATTTCCAGGTTACGTAGACCGTGTCCAGTGTTGTCAGGAACCCTCCCTGAGAAATATCATGCAGCCATCATTGCAGTGCATGTAGACAGGAAGTGGCTGCAAGAGATCAGCAGCACCAAGAATAAAGGGGAAAAGAAATTATTTTTTAAAAATTGACCATTGTTTATTAAAATGTCACCAATTTGGGTTTCCATCTACTTTGATGGTGTCACTTGGGTGCCTCAGAGATTCCTTGCTTGCACCAGGTGTATGGGATGTGGCTCTCATTTCTCCCCAATATGGCGCCCAGGTTGGGGTCAGGTGCTCCCGGTGGGGACGATATCCTGTGCAGACCTGCGAGAGATGTTTGTTTGGTATTTTTCACAGTTATTGTAGACATAACAAAGCTCCATTTTCCTCTGGCTGATCCTTGGCAAGCTGAACAAGCTGTCTTGGCTGACAACAGGCCTTGCTAAACATCTTATTTCAGGCAGGGGCGGCATGAACACGAGCAATCCCTGGAGATGATGTGCCAGATAATATAACCTCAGATTTTAGCGGCATGACGGCTATGCTGGAAACAAGGAGAAAATGGCAAATTAAAGAGGCTGAGTGGTGGTTATACGCTGTCAGGTTCCATGTATTATATCACTGTCGAGAAATGTTATATTACACGGCTTGGCAGGACCGAGGCTACCACAGCACTCGCCGTGCACGGCCTCTAAGAGAGACGTTCAACAGGATTTCCTTCTAAACAAAATGCTTGTTTATTAAGGAAAAGGCTCACCGTGCGCCCTCATTGTCTGCCGCCGGAGATAGCGGCCTATTAATAGCCTTCGATCAAACCTCTCTGGGTTATTCCTGGACTTCTCTGAGCCATATAAAACACACAAATGTCCCGGTGTCTTCTACTGGCATTGTGGAAATATGGCTCCCGGACTGGCAGCCAGAGCCTTGGCAAGGCCTCTGAGTAGAAAATACAGTTTATAAAAAGATGTATCTTCCTCTATGGAGCTGCCAAATACACTCTTACATCGCCAGGATGCCGCACTGTTACTTAAATTTTAGTGTCTTCAAACAGGTTTGGGTCTCTGTATTAGGAACTTAATTATGCATTTTCTGGATCCGATGGAGAGCGAGTTCATTTCAGGTTTAACATGTTAATGTCAGTTTTCACTATTTTTACATTTGTGACTTTTGGTAAAATCCTGGCATAGAGGTCAGGCACTGGTGACTATATTTTTCCAGTATTTAAATTACTGTGCTGTATTGTCATCCTCTCACATGGGATTCCATAGAAGAAATTCAACATAAAAATAGTTTTTTTAAGGGGGAGGATTGTTTATAATCCAATAGCACTCCAAGCTACCTTCATGTCATCCAGTCGGGGTTACTATCTGCATTTCTAGGGACCTTGTAGCCAGCACAGGTCATCAGATATATCACTTACCGTTGGAGTCTGAGAAAACCAGACCTGACTTGCAGCAGAGAGCCCTGTGGGGGTTAATTCTATTTTTTTATTTTTTTTGCCCTGTCTTCGCTCTGGTAGTGCAAACACAGCCTACGATGGATAATTTATGTGTGGACGGGTTGCAGTCTGCACCACACTGCCAGAATTAAGAACAGCATTGTTTAACAATAAACATCTTAATTAGCAACAATTTGCATTTTTACAGCACCCTTCCATCATTCTGTGCTGCGGATAATTCTTGCCTCCTGTCATGCAGCTCCTGAGTACCGCTGTGATGGGTTATATTAGTGCCCTGTACACAATGATAATGTATCACAGCAGAGACGTCAGCCGGTACACCACAGGCTCTCAGGCAGTGCTACGTGTACCCCTAGGGGGTATTTCTGAGGGTTCAGGGGGACACGTTTGTTAGTCATAGTAAATCTATCTTTTTAGAGTTTTAGTGGATTGTTTGAAAACCATACACCCCACATGGTAGTACTGGAAGGGCATCTAAACCCAAACTCCAAAATATCGCAGGGCAAGGTAATTATTTCTCAGTTTATCTTGTTCACAGTCCTGAATCGGTGGAGGAACAACATCTTCCACCCAGGCTTGGCTAGTACAATAAATATGCCCTATGTTCATATTTCCATGACATACGGTGTTCCTTGGAATTTTCAGAAATCGGGACCACAATTTAATATTTTTTGTAGAATGTGCAAGAACCCTAATGAAATCTGAGCGGCCTGCATGGCAAGTTTCAGAATTACCCCATTTAAATGCCCTTTTTGTTTGTAAACTGAGTATTTATTAAAATTTTCAAACATGAACAGAAAAGGAAACATGGCACTCCAGGTACGAGATCAATGTACATATGAGAAACATAGATGAACAAGGCAGTCCGAGTAAAGTATATGTCCATGTCCAGGAGTAGCAAGTGCTACTTTCAAGTAATGTAGAGTCATGAAGAAGTAGCAAATATCATACAGTATTGCTGGAAACAAACATTAATATAATAATCACAGAACACACAGAAACAAAACAAATTATAATTACAAGAAAGAGAATAGAGAAAAAAAAGGAAGGGGAGGAGTTCAATGGGCAACAATAGTGGAATATTCCAGGTTCACATATTCACAACTGCTTCCTAGACCTGTGTTTGAGAATAGTAAGTGTCATAGAGTTCTCAGATCAGTTTAAATTTGTCCACTTTGTTTTAAAGAAGAGCTGTAAGATATTCCATCGGGCGGACATTGTGAATGCGGGTATATAGATCCTCCATAGATGATGATATTTTAATAGTAATCCCAGCTAAAAGTCTCGTCCAATCAGAGCCTCATGATTTCATTCACTCTTTTTTTCATTTCAGGTAAGAAGAAGGTTGCGCTGTTTGACAGCCAGGCCCCAATCTGTCCAATATGCCAGGTGCTCCTACGTCCCGGAGAGTTACAGGAACATATGGAACAGGAGATGGAGAAACTAATGCAGGCCAACATCAGGTAAGAGGATTATTACTGGATCAATAAGGACAAATTCCTCTGTATATGGGGGCTGGAGTTCAAGCTTCAGAATTACTATTTTACAATATCATATGGCCAAAATTCTGGGAACACCTGACCATCATATCTATATACTCGTTGGACATCACCATGACCATTTTTGTGGATTTGTCCTCTCCATAAGGAGGATGTGACCCCCCTGTCCCTCCCAGGGCTTTTATTATGAAGTTTATCCCCTTCTCCTAAATGGCCATTACAATGGTATTGAATTCCCCTCCCCTCCAACCTTCTTTAACCCCCCACTCCACAAGATCTTGGATTGTGTCTGTGGGAATTTCTGATGTCAGGTACTAATGACAAGGAGTGTACACGTCCCCTTCTCTCTGATCGGGATCACCTGTCTCAGTTTCTTCAAACTGAACGGAGTTAAAGTTTAAGCCAAACTCTACATTTATGTACTTGCAGAAAGAAATAAAGATGTGTTACATTTTTGTTTCTTTGATTAACTTTAAATGTACTGGGTATTGCAATGGTGGGTGTTTGAAATAAGGTGACCCATTGCGGGGTGTGCTTGGTATACAATTGCTTTTTATAATAAATATAACCTTGCTTTCATACATTCAGCATATTGAAGCATTGGTTTATATAACACACCAGCCCAAACACACAGACAAAAACCATTTTGAATGATAGCATATCCAAGTCCTGAATATTTAGACTCCTGTATAAGCCTAGTAGTGACAGGTTCTCTTTAAGGCTCCCACTTTCAGTTGGCTCTTGCTGCAGTTCGATAATGTGAATAGTCCTCAGGGATCCACTTATAAAGGTTGAAATTGCTAAGCTGCCATTTTTCTTTCAGGAGGAAATATTGTTTCTTTAGGTTTTGTTGATAAAGCTGAGCAGTTGCTGCGCTCATTGCCATGGCACAGAGGGTGAAAATCCCCCACTCAAACCTTACTGCAAATATCACACTCAGATTTATAAGACTGACGATGATGATTTCTGTCCTGAAAACTAAACAAATTCTTCTTCATCTTAATCCAAGGAAGCTGTAAAACAAGGCGGTGGAAATGTTCAAAGCTGAACCAAACTTACAGCTTAAATCAGCAAAATGCATTCTGGGTGCAACAAAATAAAAGGTGTGCAAAGTTCCAGGGCCCGGTCACACCTGTGCATCCTGGTGCCGATAATACAAGTACTTTAACGAGTAATAAAAGCAATGGCTGCCAATGCACCAGAATGTTGGTTAATGCATTGGGGTTGCATTGACAATACATGTCAGCAAAATGAACTAACGCAACAGACACAAAGTAGAAAACCACTACCCCTTGTTTAGAAGCAGTGGTCTCTCTGCAGAGATTCAACACCCCTCCTGTTAAATGGCAGCTTTTCTGAATGGTAAGCTAAGTCAGACTTGGGAGCAGGTCAGACCTCTACAGATGGCCCACTGCTTCCACACAGGGATGTCCTTCTATGCAGCATTCTGGAGAGCACAGGGTTAGGAAAACAAACTTAAGTTTAGCCGATTTAAACTGAAATTGCAGTTGGGCTTTATTTTGTTTTATATCTTTTGGCATTTCATAATTTTTCTTGACAATGGTAAATTTTGTAGCTTTAGGTTCCGGTCACACTAGTGATGCACACATGATGAACATGTTGCGTTGTTATATTAGTGTGTTAACCTGCATCAGGCCATCCAATCATTTTCTATGTACTGCCAATGCACCGCAACACCAGAGGTGTATTTCATTCACAGAACACACATGGTTACATCTGTGCTTTGTATTGTACATGAATTAGGGTTTAGCACAATCCTCTGAGCAGGACCCTTAGTAAGTACAGCATTCAGAATAGGTATTTCATATATATATATATATATATATATATCTGTATAAAGATTTTTTTTTCTTTGTAACTAGAATTTCACTTTAAAATGTAGGTTGGGGGGTCCCAATTTCTAGTGAAGACCCTTCCTTCATTTTCACCCCTTTGACACCTCATATGAGTGTTTTAGACAGAGTGTGTGTAATTGATGGCATAATTTGGGTCCCGTCCAACCTAATAAAGAGTAACTGCAAATTAGCGCAGTGGCTTAAATGAAGAGAAGCAATTAGCGCCGCCAGGAAAGCCATCAAGGAAGTGAGGGGCAGCGTGCGAGCTGCTGCGGAATGGACGGTACGGTATCAGAGAACAGTCAGGAGGGGAGGGTGCGCCTGGGGTTTAATGGGAAACAGGGCAACGTCTAAATCATACACCTGACAGGCCACCATTGTCATCCTGCTGACAGATGAGAAAGAATGGGGTGATTCCTTTAACTGAGCCGTTATGGAGAAGGAAGACAGGCTCTCTTGATGCAGCGGGCCTCACTGCCATCAAGCCTTCAGCAAGCAAAGGAAGAATAAGAAGTCTCTATTAATTATTAAATAACGACCCAGGCCGCACAGTGATAGATAACATCCAATCTATTCCAGGCATCCAGGCAATTCAAGCTAATCTGCAGCAAAGGCCAAAGCTCTTTGTCACCCTTATGGGGCCATTTTACTCATCCTCTCTGGAGCCCCTAATGCTGCACTCTCCATT
>NC_092865.1:634791-639254 GCF_032062135.1 Pyxicephalus adspersus | reverse complement strand
TTGACAAATGACAGAATAGTCCGAAATTTTGTGTCTGTAGTGTTTGATTGGTTATATTAATTATGCATTGTGCTTTTACAGTATGGTAAGCTGGAGTTCTATTCCTTTCCATATACAGTATATGGAAAGGATTGGAATTTCGCTCCCTCAATGACCTACTAATGACTTCCTCACTCATAACCTCATTACACGCACGGCTCCAAGACTTTCCTAGAGCTGCCCCGACTCTCTGGAATGGTCTCCTCGTGCTATTTGGCTTGCTCCTACTTTCTGCTCATTTAAAAGAGCCCTTAAAACCTCAACCTCACCTACCCGTCTTCTTCTGTTTCCTAAACCCTCACTACTCCCCCACCGTTCATATTCCCCTCCCTATGGGTGAATAATTCCCCCCCTTTTAGACCTTTAACCTTTTCGGGCAAGGGTCCCTCCTCCCCCTTTTGTCCCGTCTTTTATCTCCCATTCTTAATTACTATACAACGTTCAGCGCTACGTAGTCTCGTGGCTCTAGTTTAATCTTATTTATATTATTAACACACTATGCTGCCAGCAAAGGACTTTGTGGAGTTCAGTGCACCCGGCACTGGGAGTGCAGCACAGTGGTGCACTTTAGTGTCTAACTCACCTTAAAGCACTGGGGTCCCAGCCAAAATTACAGATGAATCTTGGTCAGTAGCAAAGTTTAGAGAAGATTAGGTTAGTAAATCTCACACTGATTCCTGGTCACCGTCTAGGATGCCTTCAGTCCTGTACAGGGGCAGCCTTTTGGTTAAACCACCCGTCAGTATTTAGTTAGCGTGAATCTCTTAGTCTAGGATTACAATGCAATAAAAGAGAAGCTTCTAGAACATCAAATTAGGAATATTTTCATTGTTCAGTACTGGAATGGGGAAATGGTACTGAGCTGAACATTGGGAGCCTCTGTGAGAATCAGAGATGCAGGGAGGGAGTGAAGGACGCTGGGAACGCAGCATGCAAATTTAATTTCAGAATCAGGGACTTTCTCTCCAAAGAGGTTTGTCGCCTTTGAGCCCTTCTCCTCGTTACATATGTAGCAGCCTCATTGAACCTGACATGTCAAATTCAAGCCATTTGTGCAAAATCTCCCTTTAATAATACCGTTTCATTTTCCTCAAATGAGACTTGAATGCATGTAAAATGGAAGTGGATATTTAAACTGTAACATTAGGCAGATGTGTTAGCCAGGGGCCCTGCAAATATATGAGATTCTCGAGTGCTTAACAGGTTGTAACTGCGCTCCTTTCCAATATGTCACCCCGCATATCTCTGCCCTCACAGACTTTCACTTTAAGCCAAAAATGTAAATTGAAAAAAAAAGAAAATTCACAGAATGATTTTGTTTAACCCTTTTTTACAGCTGAAAAAACTGACCGCATTACAATAAGTCTAGGCACAAAATCATGATACCTTTTCAGATGTGATATTTCTAACTTACAGGAAATCTTATCATTTAGCAATTGTTCAATTATTGGGTACGAGCCCTGAGAAATCAGTTCAGACTCGTCCTGAATTTCTCTATTTTCCTTTAAAATTGGAGAAGTTTTGCATTGTGCACACTAAATGTAATATTATGTCCAGGGTGAATCCTGTGGTGATATACGCAGATACAAGCATAGATGTATTATTAACATTAAACAGTATTTATATAGCGCCAACATACTACACAGCGCTGTACATTAAATAGGGGTTACAAATGACAGACTGATACAGACAGTGAGAGATGTATATAAGATTCACCCGTCTGTGGTGTCTGCAGAATTCTTTGTTATAATCACATTTGCTTTCCTATATTACTGGATTTGGATTATTCTTTACAAAGCAGCAATTTTCCACAATAAAATAATGACTTGCATCTTTAATTCTCTAATCTCTGCACAAGAAATGCTACAGACCTCATAGATTTCAGAACTGCCCAGCATACTGTATATTTTGTTCTATTTTACTTTTCCCTTGTTAAAGTTATTAAACAATTTTAGGTTATTGTGCTATTGCCCACATGGTAACACAGTAATGGTATGAAGATCCCCACCCATGAATAATACCACATTAGTAGTATGGTTAGTGGAGAGTACAAGGTGGGCTGCTGGTTTTAGCATCGGGGACGCTCCCATGTCGGTATTTTCAGCACCTTTAGGCTCTGTATATACAGCAATTTATTTGAGTCATATTTACATTTCCCTCTAAGCAGTCTATGGGATAAACCTGCCTGACCTTGGAGTGAGGTGTATGGAACCTGTGAAGGAGTCTCAGATTATTCTGAAATCCAAACTGAATGTACCAAACCTACACAAGTTCATGGGGCACTGACAGATTATACATGTATATATATATATATATATATATATATATATATATATATAGGAAATGGGGCAAAACCTTCCTAAGCTACCACTCCCACCAACTATCAGGCATTTCTAGGATAACTTCACTAATATTCTATCACAAGGAGTTTGCAAACCTTTAATTCTTGACTTTATAGATAAAGTCAAGGATTAGCACCACCCACAGGTCATGCAGCCAATCACAGCTGTAGAAAAAAAGAATGCTAGGCCTGAATGTCACCAGGATTTCCTTGTTCATCACTGGCCTGTTCTCTAACCCTGTATGGCATGTCCTGTGATTCAATATAGGTATGAAGTAACCGGCCAGGCAAGCTAAGGATCCCTCATATCACTCTCTTTTTTTTCCTTATAATTAAAAGCATAAAGACAATCATTGTGCTGAAGACATCCTATTTCTCACCTAATTTTCCTGTACTGTAAGGACAGATATTTATTCTCGCCACCGCCATGGCTCTAAGAAGCAGCCAACGCATGTCAGGCGACAAGCTGTGAGCGGAAAGTGCTGCCTAAGGTTCTTGGCACCAATTCCGCTTTGTGAGTGGCAAAAGGAAGCACCTGACAGGAGCAATGAGAGAACACTTGGCTCGGGACCCCTCCGGGCTATGAATCTTCTCTGTCCGGCACGAGGAGCTGGAAGGAAGCTCGTGTCCACTCGCTGGGTCAGAGAGTCAGAATTAAAGAGGACCTGTCTGCTGCTTGTAAGGGAAGCAGAGGCTTTATTCACTGGAGATATAAAAGGTTCACTCAGAAAACCTTATGACACTTTGTTTCTGAATAACTTTATCAGTTCTTTGATTGACTTGCTGTCTAAGTGTGTGACAAGTTCACTTTTTGGGGGGGCAAAATTCTCTGCTGAATTGCTAATTCTGGAAAACTTTAGTCAAATCTATAAAGAAGTGTTATTTAGTTTATAACCCCAATATGTCCCAATAATAAAATTATTTATATAATATTAGGAAGGGCATCAGTAGCCATCATTGAGTTACTTTTACCTGCCTTGCCTGGGTGTGTGAAAGATGTCAGCTTTGTATAATTTATATATGTTTATATGACCTAACTATACAGTAATAGTATAATATTATGGGGGAGACCGGCATTGGATAGAATGGTTTGCGGAGCCATGAATACAAAGATATTGGATATTGATCAGATTGGATCTATTGTATAAAAAAGAAATGAGTTTCATCTGGGCCGTGCTTGGAGCTGCATACTGCCATCTAGTGGATACAGCCATACCACACCAGGTCCAGCACAACTCTTTCTTAAAACTTTTTGTTACCTGGGTAATATTTGTACAAAGTGATAAAACATTTATAGAATATTTCATCCAGGTTATACCAGGTGAAGGTTTAAGCACTGGTTTGGAAAGTCAGTAAGAGGAGGTAGGTTATATGATTTGGTTTGGCACTAGGCAGAGGGGTAGAGCATGGAAAAGGCAGCGGAGGTGGTGTAGGGTAGGCACCGGGCAGGAAATTAGTGAATCTTTAAGTGAAAATACCAATGCACAAATCTGCATTTCAGTGCTGGTCACTTGCTGGTTTGTAGATGTTATAAATGATGTGGTCACAAAGATCTGTGGTCAAAGAGGAAAAAAGGCATCCTAAAGTGGCCCAGAGGGACAAATGGTTAAATGTGTTTCTGGCTGCGGCTTTCGGTCCATCAAAAGCCTAAAACAGAAGTAATTCCCTTTGTCTAAATCTCATATAAGGTTTTAGATTTTAATGCAGTTACATAGGTTGCTGTCAGACCCCTTTTATTAAAAGAAACCCTGGTGATCCTGCCATGATGGTCCTTGTTCATGCACTTTCAGTTATAGGGTGACAACCCTGCTCTTCCATTCTGTCTTATCCTTCCCAATAGGTTGTGCTGACACACACTGCACAAATATGGTAAACTGTTGTCACCATCAGAAAGTTGGTCCCGAGCAATGATGTGCCAGCTACTGCCGCAGTGCAAAAAGACTGAACGTGGCTGCTATAGGCTGAAAGATAAAAAGGTGACAACAGTCATTTATGTTAGGAAAATGACACCTGTTTATAATACAAATCAGTGCCATTCAGTTTGGGTTGTGCGGTTTGTCCAGTATCAGTGTCACGGTCACTT
>NC_092865.1:585694-634708 GCF_032062135.1 Pyxicephalus adspersus | reverse complement strand
CTATTATGTCAAAGTGACACCTCAGAGCTGACTGCTTGTAAAATGCCCCCTGGCACTTGCTGACAGTGAGGATATGCACAGCAAGTTAAAATCCTACCTGATCAATAAAAGAGAAGGAGGCTGTCCGCCCGAGCAGTCGATATTTTTTTATCTGTCTTCAGCCTAGTCCTGTGGATGACATCTCCCCCCCCGTCTTCTTCCGCCAGCAATGACACTCAAGGGCGTGAGCCCCCTGGCCACTGGCGATTTCATTTTACAAAATTCACATCCTTGGAAGAGAGGGAAAAAAAAAAGTTGACTGGTTTGGCCTTTCCTTAATAAGATCCTTATGATTTATATCAATTTTTAATTGAAAAAATTTGCGAATTAATTGATTTTTGGGACTTGCCAATTAACGCTGTAATTGGGCGCATGATAAATTTAGCTGGATTCCTGCAGCCGACCCCTCGGCGTCTCCCTCCTGCATGCTGCACACGATGATGGCTGGGTTTGGTGATGCACAGACAGAAGGGGACAGGCAGGGAGGTATTTTAAAGGCCACTGGTTCTGTTCTCTATAATTTAAGAGGAGAGGACATGAAAGTTAATAAGGACAGCGGTGAAAAGCAGAAACAGCATTGACAGGGCGAGGAATAAATTCATTTTGTGAGTGGACACAAAGCCGAGATCATTAACCGTTTTGCTGCTAAAGACCCTCATCATTTATGTAAAGGGTCTGAAGTTGGGGGGTGACGACTGTGACACGCAGGGGTTGTACAAGTAAATGTCAAAGATTATTACAAATGTTATTCCTGCAGGAGAATTTGAAGAAAATGAGGTGTGATCAGAGAAAGCAGCCGCTTATTTCCAATATGTCCCTTCATGCCACAACAATTTCATATATGTATTGTACCGTATAAATTTATAAGATATGAAACTGAACAAATGTAAAATAACTCTTTATTAGTCAATTGCAATTGAAGAATATTGCATGATAATGAAAATGCAAAATATAGGAGCCGGGGCACTAAAAGCTGGGCAAGAACCCCACGAAACTTGTATGGGCCAGAAGACTCTGACCATTGGAGGTCCTAGGAGAAATTATAGGCCAGCGAGAGGTTCAACTCACCAAGCTACCCATAGCTCAAAAATCCCTAGAACTAGAAATCTGTATGAGGAAAGTGGAATGGACCTAGAAAGCTGATTTTTGTATAAAGTGAACCTGTCAGTAACTTTTACATGTGTCCTGACATAATATGCAAGAACAGAATGATTTTGCAGAACATTTTCTGGTATTTTTACTATCAAGCCATCCTCCAGGCAGTAATTTTGCCTAGGATGAGTCAGTAGACGATGACCCTTGCTGAACAAATGCCTGAACAAAGCTGGCTCCGTCCTTCTGAAGAGAAAAACAGGTAAAGGCATTGGGCCCGATTTATTAAAGCCCTCCAAGGCTGGCTGGAGAGGATACACTTTTATCAGTAAAGCTGGGTGATCCAGCGAACCTGGAATGGATCTGGTCAGGATTGAAAACATTTGCTAGCAAATTACATTGAAGAAATCCATTCCAGGTTTTCTGGATCACCCAGCTTCACTGATGAAAGTGTATCTTCTCCAGCCTTTGAGAGCTTTAATAAATCAGGGCCATTGTGAGGGGGAAGTTCTATGATCTCTGTGAGACGTAGTTATTCATATTACGTTTTATTGTTTAAAGCACCATCATATATTGTAAGAAATACCTGCAAGTGTTTAACCTACTGAACATATATCTACTGCTAGGTCCACTTATGTCCCCCAGCTGGATGTGTGGAATTTATAGAACAAAACCCTTATCAGACATGTCCTAGCAGAAGGTAATTTACAATGAATTGTCATCACTGTCTATAAGTACACAGGTCTCCTTCCAGCAGCAGCACAAAGCCTATATACTTATTATCTGATAACAAGGCATTGCACGAAGCTTCAGTGCTGGAACCTGGGCAGGTGGGGTGACAGCTGTCATCTGCTCCAGGAACATCAAGAGGTGTTTGAACATCTAGAGAGGGAGAGACGGGATCTGCAGCTGAGATTTCCCTGCAAGGAGCGTCATTACACCTCCGGTTTGCAAAGGCTTGAGCAGATTTTCAGTATGACTTAACTTAATCCCTGTGTAGGCCCTTGGTAAACCGAGCAGATCAGGAAGGATAACCTTCTATATCCCGCTGTCTCGTCTACTAAAGCGCCTCCATTCAGGGCTGTTGTGCCAATAAAAGGAATGAGGACTCGTTTAGAACCCTCTGTTCTATAAACAGACAAACACTTCACAGTTCACGGGAAATAAATTACGCTTCAATCTTTTCACAAGAATTGTTTGATCAGATCTGATACTTGGATCAATACTCCCCGCTCTCGGCTATAAGCCCACTGCTGTTTGCACAAGGAGCTTCTTTGTTACGTAGAAATAGAAAACGAAAAAAAAAACAAAAAGTAGCAGAAAACTAACGCTGAATATGTGCCGAAGATACTTTGTGGTATACAATGAAATAATAAAAGGCACTATAATATAATCCTTCTATTCAGAGGAAGTTTTATCAGCTGGTTGGAGAACTCACAGAACTTATTCACGTTACACGTTGGTTTCGTCTGGGAAGCAGATTTTGTATCTGTTAATGGGATTCTATATTTCCTCAACCTCCCACAAAGTCACAACCAAGAGGTCACACTGGATTCCTCAATTTATTTTGGAGAGAGTCCATTGGTGGAGTGTGACACCACATTGCTGCTTTCTATTGGTTGTTGCATTTGGTCAGAGCAGAGGGTCCCTAATAGGTAAAGGCAGCAAATAGTTTTATTATTATTACACAGTATTTATATAGCGCCATCATATTACGCAGCACTGTACAAAGTCCATAGTCGTGTCACTAACTGTCCCTCAAAGGAGCTCACAATCTAATGTCCCTACAATAGTCATATGTGATTAATGTAGTCTAAGCCAATTAAGCTAACTGCATCTATTTGGGATTTGTGGGAAGAAAGCGGAGTACCCGGAGGAAACCCACACAAACACAGGGAGAACCTGCAAACTCCATGCAGATAATGTCCTGGCTGGGGATCGAACCTGGGACCTAGCGCTGCTATGGCCGGAGTGCTAACCCCTGAGCCACCGTGCTGCCCATTTTTGTAGAATTGACCTTCAAACAATTGTGAAGCTGAAGAATGATTTCAGCAACATAAGTGAACCATTTAAAGCAGATCTTTATGTTGTCTCAGAACAGAATCTAATATTCAACAAAAGCCCCAGGGATAATGGAATGAGGGGTAACATCACCCCAAAGTGAGCCAAAAGCCCTCAACATTGGATATATCACTAAAATCCTGGTTATCACTAAATCCAACGGGACCAGTAAAATTCTGCTTTCATAGAATTCAGTGGGAACTTTCCAAAAAAATGTATTTGCCAGTGTTTGAAAATTCCAAGATTCCTTGCAACATGCAGAAACACACACAAACATTTCCAGCATATTGAAAAGTCCCTGCAATAAGCACATTACATTTAATGAATCCTATAGTTTATAATTACTGGAGATTCTCATATTCTGACTTATATGTAGGGAAGGTACAGAGGTTACAACTGCTCAGGGGCCCTGCAGATCAGCAGCCCCGACCACAACACTTCCCCAGCCGTGTGTTAATATTATATGGAATGCAATTTCACTAATTGAATGAAACAAATGTGTCTTTTCAGTAAATAGGTGAACAAGCCTATCCATGTTCTTCCTATTAGGGTCTGTGCACCATGGCCCAGTGACTTTAATCTGTGCACAGCTCAGTCCCATTGTGATTGAACATTGTATAATGTGTGGCTTGTTCCGGAATACTATGGAGCTTGTTCTGCATAAATATGAAACAGCAAGCGTTTTGTCTCTAAACATTTCCATCTAATCACCTGATTTTACAGCGACAGGGAGATAGAAATGGATTAATTTATAACACTTCCTATTATAACAATTTGATTATCTGAAAAATGCCCCTGATAGCGAGAAGCGGCTCCTGTGGAAATCAGTTATTCGTCGTTGGAAAAGGCAGCGTGCTGGTAAAGGCGTCTTGATACATTGACATAATAAGGCCCTGTGTGAAACGGATAATCTTATATCCCTTTATTGCCCATTTGTGACTCTTGATAAATAGCCTCATGCAAGCGTAAGTGCCACTTTGCAGCAGCGGCCCAGGCCTCCCGCTAACAGGGCTGCAGCACATGTGTACCAACAAATTGCTCTAACCGCATTTGTGCCCATTATGGATGGGAACGGCGGTGGCGCTTGACAGTAAGTGGATTCTTCAATTTTGTATGTTTTCTTTATTATTATGTTATAATTGAATTATATGAATTTGTACAGCGCTAACTCAAAAGCTGGGCCGCCCGACGCTCATCTGTTATTGGCGGATGACATGAAGGTTTGGCGCCAGTTAGCTGTTGGAAGTTTTACATGGAAGTTCTGGCTCTCCTCTTTCATGTTCGGCTGCCGTTGTGGCAGAATATGGACAGTCATATGTTATTTTATGAATTTCACGTCATTTTGTTCTTGCAGTCTCCATGCTGGGAAATGTTTCTGTATGATGGCCGTGTGTAGAAATCCCTGCCCCATATCCGTGGAATGTCCCCGCAGGACAGAAAACTTTGGTAACAAATGGGTCTGGGCGTTGCCTGGCCCATCTATCAGGCGGTAAGGTTGCCTTCCCAGACGGTTCCAGGCCGTGTCAGAGAGGTGGAGGACAGGAGATGAAATTTATGATGACGGCTGTCTGTTTATTATCTGGTCCGGCTGTTGATGTTGCGAATTTATTTTTCCTTGCCCATTATGTGATATCTGTCCTATCCCCACTCTGCGGCCTATTAATCACTTGGAGAGGTGAGATTCTGCGTTCTGTCACTGGGAATGACAAGACAGACGGACCCCCAGACATGGAATACGCGGCTCATCCTCTCTCCACCGCCAGGGCCACAAATGTGACGGCTCAAACCATTCACAGTCCAATTACCAGCGGCTCATACATGGAATTTGTTACAATCCTAACGTGCGATGATCCCTACAATGCATGTCTGGGTGGAAAATTGGCTTTAGCCTGCAGCCAAGTGGCCCCGAGTTTTTAGGGTCGCTGGAAGCCTTGGAGATTCGTCATTGGTTGTGTTATCTTCCTATCAGCATAATAAAACAATTTACCCGCATAATAAAGTGAGTTCTTATTGAAGAACATCATTTAAAGCTGATATAAAAGACACAAATGAATGCAGATCTTATTTGTTTCTGTGAATGTATTTGTTTGAACAGCGAGTACATGAATTTAATTCTGAATTGCAGAGTAGAAAAATCTTTGGTCCTACCATTGATCATTGGCCACACAGGGTTGTGCTAGGGGACAGAGTTGTGTTAATATCAGGATGGGATGGGCAGGAACAAGTAAAACCATTTCTATACATTTATCTCATCTTTATCAGTTTGCTTACATAGTACAAATAATAGACACAGAGTCCATAGTTATGTCTCTCACAGGAGCTCACAATCTAATGTCCCTACCACAGTCACAATCCCATGTCCCTAACAAAGTCTGCAGCCAATTTGGGGGAAGTTGATTCACCTGCTGGCTTGCATTTCTTCAAAGCTCAAATTAGAATTTTTGAAATCAACTTCTCCAATTTATAATACTTTTTTAAATGAAGTTGCGACGCTACAGCAAAAATTGAAATCATACCTAAGGTGGGAGGAGCTTCTCTGTTAGCCAATAGGTTATAAGGTTTTTGTACTCCTCCATGGTCTTTGTGGGCGCTGAGGCAGAACACACCTGCTAATTCTCAATGGAAATAATCTGTGGAATGCCACCGGGGCCCAGCTTATTCTTCTGAGGGCCATGAATCTTTTTAATCACAATGATCAGGTTAAAATGACCCTTTATTACATGATGTCATTTTATTAATTCCGGGGGCAGATGTTCATTCCAGGTGCAGGAGAGGAGGGGAGATTCACACAGAGGAAGTTGTCCTTTCTAATTCCCCAAACAGATTAAAACAAATGGTAAATTATGGAAAAAAAGAATCCGTGAAAACCATATTTTATACGGACTCGGGGCAGCAGCGTTTTTTATTTTCACGGGATAATTTGGTGTAAATCACCTTAATTAAAAGTGTCACCAGCGTGATAGTTGGTAACTAATTTCCTGTGTACATGTTATAATTTAGAATGCATGTATCACTGGGGTGTGGAGGACGTAGATAGCGGGACGGGCAATTACTATGTAGATGGGTCATTATCCAGTGCCCTGGCTGGGTGAGTGATTAACGGGGGACCGCGCACATTCTCGCCTTCCGTCCTGGCATCGTTTAAGGCCGCTGAGAGATTTATTAGTGTTTTGAATAAAAAGATGTTCAAGGTAATTTAATAAGGCCGCACACACAGCGCTGATGATGTGAACCAAAGCAACCAATCACGGTTTGGATTTCATCAAATAAAACCATCTAATAGGTTTTGCATCTCAAGGAGGGTGGCACTGTGACCTCTGAACTTCCCAAACCTGACCCGGGCACTAGGAGGCGCTGCTTTAGTTTATTCTGTAATATGGAGGCTATAACAGAGGTGGGAACAGGACTAAATGACGAAGAGGCCCTGTCACTGTCTTCATAACATGAGCCTTTCCTCTTAATCCGAACATAAAGGTGGGAATCTTCACTCTGTAAATATTCACTTTATTTTTATCCATTTATGTGAAAAAAACAAATCCTTATTTACTTAATCCTCAGTTATGTGCAAATCAAATATGTAAACAGGAATTATCTTGCCATGTGTATTTTCCATTAGTTTTGCTACAAAAAAAGGACTACATGGGGAAGAGAGGAACAGAGGAGCTGGGCCAGCAAAGACAGTGTTTAGAAACTGGAAGAGGAGGAAAGGAAAGGGACTGTGCTAGGGAATGACAAGTTAAAAAAGTCATTGAGAGGAAATAAAACATCATTTTTGTGCAGGAAAACACTGGAGTTATTTCAAACATTGGAATTTTCAGTTGATGACAGACGCGCCCTCACTGCACCTAACGCCATTTACAGGAATTTTTACAGAAACAGATGACGTTCAATGCTATTCACAAAGACGAACAAAGTGAAGTGAATGCCTCAACAATACCAACTGTTCATTGTTGTGAATCCAAAACTAATGCCAGAAAAAAAACAATTCTTGCTTCTAGACAGCAAAATAAAGTGCTAGCTCCTGGGCTCAGGCATCTAATTGTTTTGCATGATTGAAGCCACCAATGAAGATGGATGACAGTTGTGTCATATTTCGCTGATGAGTGCTGGTGATACCGGACATATTGGCGGCACTCATAGAAAGGATGACATTGATGTAGCTATTTTCATGAATATGTCAAGTCTTATGCAAATCCGTGTCATTTATTAGCGGCTCAAAAAGAGACGGTGACCCCCCCCCCGTATTATTGTCTGCTTACATTGCGATCTGTCTTAATAAAACGTCTGCAGGTCTTTCTGTAAATAAACATTCTGTAGTAGGACACGTAGCCATCCATGCAGCACCCTATACAGCGGAGTCGTACGCCTGCTATCCGTATCTGTATGGCGATGTCTCAGGTTATTAGGATAAAAGACAAATATTTATTAGGCGCAGACCATGGCTGTGATTACCTGCTGACGTGTCGTCTCTGGAGTTTGGAACTCATTTGAATTTAGATACTAAATTTTTTTTCACAAGTAATAGATGTTCTTCTCTATTTTTTTATGTTTCTGGTGTTTTTTAATGTTTTTGGAATGAGTAATTTTGCTTTGTGAGTTTTCTTGATGAATGGTGATAACATTAGATTCCTCCAGATCACCATGGAATTTTATGTTCTGAAAGGAATATTATTCGTCAGTAAAGTATAAATATGAATAAGGATCTTCTCTTCTTTGCTTTATTTTGGTCTACTGAATATCACATTGAAATGTTTTCTTATTTATTCTTACAAAAATCAGAAGATAATGTTCTGTGCTGTCAGTGCTGCCCCAGGGGTGAGCAAACAACAAACTCAGCTCATAGGAAGTATTGCTAAGCCTGAAGCTGACCGCTGGCACTGGAAATACCGGGAAGGTTGGGCATGAAGAGAATGGAATTTAGGGGGTAAAATTAAAAAAGAAAAGAAAAGTAAATCTGGAGTTGCACTTGAAATAAGTTTGCTGGTTTTCTTTTTTTTATCAAACATAACATTCAGAGGCCAAGTCTAGTGTCCTATGATATAATAATGGTGGCCGGCCTAGATTGCCCCTGGATATTTAATCTCATACAGATTCATTATATAGACAGAAAGTAAAAAGAGCTAAAACTCCAAAAACATTTCTATATTTAATTTGTCAAAAATGACACACTACAAATCCCAGCTGGGACAGACTTTGCTGTAGTTTTTGGTCATTTGGATTTCCTTGCCGAGTTCCTGCCCTGCAGGCAGAATGGTTCCTTCACGGTAGGCGTATGGTTCAGACAAGGATGATCCTATATCTCCTATCAACAAGCCCAACCATCTGCCGAATCAAGGAGCATTAAAGAAAGCCAAAATTCAATTTCTCTCTGTGTGCTGCGGCTGTTCGGCATCTGGGACTGAAAAACGCTTTGCACAAAGTGAACATGACAGCGACATTGCTTTTTCTGTCACATCTCATGTACTGATCTCCTAAAAATTTCTCATAAAAATGTATTGTCGTCCCCGGTGCTGATTTTCGGGGCGGTGTGTGGCGGGGTGTGCGTTGTGTTGTGTATGCGCCGGCGCCCCTGGATATTAATACTGACTACATCTGATTTCATATGTCTTGTTCTGTTATAAGCATCTGTTTAGCGAGCGCCTTCCAATACTTGCCGCCTCTTGGTCGCTCATCCTTAGCTCCTGACTTCAGGCGTGCATACAAATTCCGTTATTAAATACACAACCGTCCCCCCACCACCACTCCCCAGGCATCCATCAGAGCCGGGGGGCTACAAGGAGCGTGCCTGGTGCGCAGGGCAGTGAGCCGCCCCCGTTCGGGTCTGAACATATTTCACCAGTGCTGCAGGTGCTTTGCTGACCTGACAAATCCAATCAGGGAGACGTCATTTATTTCCAGCTGCTGTTTGCTGCATGTTATATCAGGATGATGACTCTAATACCCCCCAATTACAGCTCCATCCTCTTTAGGGGGGCGCTGGCTTTAATATGTAATTGTTTCAAATCTAACCTGTCTTAAGGGGGAATGGCGTTATTAAATTTCAGGCCAGTCGCCATGGGTGGAGAGGGAATGTTGGCGTTTATTGTCGGCGAGGAAAGAAAATCACCAACACAAAGCTGACCGTCCATTATTTTCCTGGTGATAATGTAACTGGATTTCCACATGTCATAAATTCTATTTTATCTTGTTATCCAATTTATTTTAATATGAGGTTTTCGAATACAATTCGCAGCATGGAGGCTTATAAGCAGAGTGACACCAAGGAATAATGCTGGGACATGATGTAGCTATTTAATTACATAAATCAAAGTGTTTCTACAATCCAGATAAATTGTACAATGTAATAATCTGCGCTGGGTGTGACCGTATGGAACTATTATGATCCGTGTCTCTGACCTTACACAAAATTACACAAAAGGCACAAAATTGGTGATTTTCCACTGCTGCATAGTTAGCAATCACAACTTAAGTTATTCACACCTTGAAACAATTTTATTCATATTTACAACACTTTATTTTTATTTAGTAAAATGTCATGAATTTTATCTTCTTACCCTCCTCTCTCTGATTTTTTCCCTAACAGTAAGAATGCGGTACAGAAGGATGGCATGGCTCCTGGCACACCAAAGGTAAGTTTGTCATACCACTCTCTAATTATAACTTATAATTAATCTGAACCATAGAGAAACTGCTGGAGGAAAACCCATAAAACAAAAGCCGATGCTGCACACATTTCTGTCTCCTACACAGATCACTTTGTTCCGGGTAAACATTAAAATAAAAAGAAAATAATAAAAGTGGAACTCTGGGCAAAATCTAAAATGACAACATGCAACACATCATTAACAATAACACTATAGTTGTAATACTTTTATTTCCTGTAGATATATAACAGGGTGACAACACTCCTCTGCTTATAAATTACACAACAGCGTTGTCACTCTGTAGAGTGTTGGATAGTTGGGTGGTTTTAGGCCACAAATAAAAAAAACTCCATCTGCAGTGTTATTTATTTTGTCCCAGTCACTTTTATGTAAAAATAGAAATATAATACAAATAAAGACTTTTTAAAATAAAAAGAGAAACGATACAAAACAAAATACACATTTAGGACACAGAATCATTGAGATAAGAATATGATATGATTTTTTTATATGTTATTTCTAATTTTAGTGTTTGAAGTGTGAGTGGTGGTTACAGTTTAGTGTTAGTTCTTGTAGAACTATGTGCCAACCCTTAGGTACAGTAATAAAATAATGTTTGGACCACAAGAAGTTATTGTGCCCTATCTTAAACTGTTCTGTATTATTATTATTTACTGAATATAATACAATATTTTATTGGTGCCAAAAACCCGGCTTTTTCTCTTGTTCCTTATTTTACTACTCTAATTTTAGTGGAAGTTTCTGATATAAAAAATAATAATTGATTTCCTTTGAAATCTGCAGCTCCTATGGATCACAAAAGCTAATAAATACAATTTCCTTCCTTCCGTATCTTCTATAGACTGTAATAAAACATTACAAATATTATGGAGAACATTGAGAGAATGTTATTTTAGTTACAGTGGAAGTGAAAATACAAATGCAGTCCAGTATTCTGTGGTTGAGGTTTTCATGGTGATCTCTGTAGGGTCCAAGGCTGATGAAAGGGTTAATCCTGGCCGTGTTTTTCCCTGGTATAATGTCACTTTGGTAGATCAGACATTATTACAGCCAGATATTCGATTCATATCAATAAGCGGATCCCGTCACCACAGCAAAAAGGATTAAGATAGTGCTAAGTCTAATTTACTTTTAGTGCAATTTCACAGGATATTGCTCCTTGTGGCTGCTCAGATGGGAAAAGCAGATAATCTCCTCATCGTGTTTTAAAAGATCTGCGATTTGGAGACGGCTGCAGAATCTGTCTCATCATCCATGTACTAGGACATGCCGTATCCTATGTTGTGCCACAAAAGGGATCCCGGAGAAGTCGTTCTTAACATAGAAGTATCTATCAATCAGATTTTATTGCTTATTATATCTCATAATCATGAAGCAAAAGACGTGAATGCAGCTTCCTAATCTTCCAATATTAAATTGTGCCTGGAAACCTCAAACAGTTTAGTTGCTGAAATGATTATTTTCAATAAATGGAAATAGGGATCATTGTTTTTAGTCCACAAGCAAGAAATCCCATAAGGTGATGACATATGTGTAGTCGGATGTCATTATTTGGAGGGTAAACAAATATTTGATTTCTTGTTGTATCAGATGATTGGCTGCATTGTTCAGGCCAATAAAATTTCCGTCATACAATGTGGCCTAATTTGTTCCAAATGGATCCGATTTATCAATATTGGAGCAAAAAGAAAATAGGTTGCTGATTATTTTCTTAAAGTAGCTGTAAACCAAATCACTAAAATCTCATCTTTTTGAAAAAAATTATCCCCGGTGATCTTGTCAGTCCTTGTTCAGGCACTTACATGGTCTCAGTGCTCCTGGGGTGTCACCCTTTAAGGCTGGGTACACACATGCAATAAATAAATCTTTCACAATCCTTTCCAACGACAAAAGACTAAAGGAGTGCCATAAAGCGCCATTTTGCTCCATAGAGTGAGAACGTCAACGCCGCTGTGCTCTCCCCCTTTACTTTCATTACAATCGTTTGACGTACATGGATTCGCCAGGACGGATCCATGAACGACGAGCGCTGTACACACGCCAGATTCTCGTCTGATATCAGCCCTGAGGCGTATCTTGTGTACATAGCCCTACACATTGTATAAAGAATAATGTTATCGATGGGATAATGAGAAGCAGCACAAGGAGCCAATCAGTTGTGCTGCAATGCTTATGTACTAACAAGAGACATGCTGCAGAGAAGAGAGAATAGAGTGATGGAAATACAAGTTTATTAATTGGCTGCTTCTCCATTCACATTTGAAGTGAGGTACTGCTAGACGGGACTATGCCATGTGGCAGAGCTGTGTAAGTTTTAAGACTAAATGAACAGAGATAAAACAGCCATATATGCGCTTCATCTGTGTATTTAACTGTCTGCCAGGTTCAAAGCACACAGGTTTCCTGTTGGAGTGCTAGCAGTGCAAAGTATGACAATTAAGGAATACCATATTTAAATATTCTGTTATGTGAATACTTTCAAATATTTGTGATAATACAAAGGTATGCAAAGCCGGAATGCATCATGTTTCCATGTCATGTGATCAGGTTGTACTGTAACACATCTACATACATTGGCATGGTGCAGAAGGTGCCCATCTGGTAAAATCTTCACACAAATGCAGAATCCAATTTAGCAGGAAGGCCGGGGTGAAGCGGCCATGCTTGCCCCTGCCCCAAGCAGCATGCGTCTGATTTGTCCCCTCTGTGTGTCTTAGCAGACTTGTCATTTAGCCAATGTTTGGCTTTGTCCCAGAGACAGATCTGAGTGTTCTTGACATGAAGCCATTACAAAGATACCACGATACAGGGACCCTCTCAGGGGCCTGGGGGTTGACTTGTTTTTCTTGTCTGTTAATCTCTGCAGCACAAGACAAAAGTCTAGGTAAAAAAAGGGATCTGGCTGTAGTCTTTGGAAGGGCCCGGGGCCCAGCAGGTAGCCGTTTTAGTCGTCAAACAGCCTCATCTGTTTTATAAGTGAGAATTAAGTAGGGCTGCCGAGTCAAAGATGGAGCAGCTGCCTCTGGCGGCCCGTCCTTGTCTCTTGCTTGACGTCTGCTGAGCGTCATCTTCAAGGATTCTTCAGAAAAAAATGGATGCCTGTGGATAGGAGCTTTCACTGGGCCTCAGACAAAAGCTTTGAAGCTCTTTGCTTTACAGAACTTGCTGCGCTGTGAACTCTTATGTAGATGAGACAACATCTTTGTTTAAAGAAGGTCTCAGCTGTAATATCTTCATTTTCTCTGACTTCTGTTTGATCACACGCAGGATTAGATAAATGTTGACATTTGGCTCAGAAATCTGTGGTCATGACTAAAATGGGGTCCCACAAACAGTTTTTGGTACCCCTCAAATATTTTATGTCATTAAAGAGCAGCTACAAACAAAAGGATCTCCTGTCAGTGAGTTGTCAGTAATACCGCACATGTAAAGCGAGTAGGGAAGGGTTAAAACTTGTCAGGTTTTTTGCATTGTAAGAAAAAACATCAAAAATGTTACTGACAGGTGACTTAAAGTGGACCTGTTAGTCACACTACAACAAAACAAACTCTTCTTTGTGTTTACAAAGTCATCCTTAAGCTTCAGACTCTGCCTAGGCTGAGATGATGTCATCAGCCGGCTGCAGGCAGGAGGAAGCATTTCCTATGTCCTTTAGTGACTGGGCCTGCAGACACCCAACACATGCATTATTGTCACATTTGCTGGTTTTGCTGTAAACAATTGATGCAGGACAGGTGAGTATACCCAGTCTTCTGTTTGGATGTGTTTATAGTAAAATATAGAGCTCCCCCTATTGGCTAATCTACACATCTCTAGATCATCCGATATAATGGCCCTGATTTATTAAAGCTCTCCAAGGCTGGAAAGGATACACTTTCATCAGTGAAGCTGAGTGATCCAGCAAACTTGGAATGGATTTCTTCAAATTCATTTTCTAGATCCTGGACAAGATGCATTCCAGGTTTGCTTGCTTACCCAGCTTCACTGATGAAAGTGTATCCTCTCCAGCCTTGGAGAGCTTTAATAAATCAAGCCCAATGTGTAAAAGTGTGGGATAAAAATAGCAGACCACCAGTGTAAATATGCCACATGCAATGGCCTGACCCCAAGAATTATTCCTCGATTCATCCACACGGTGGACTTGCTTTTATTCAGAAGTTTTCCTTGGCATTGCAGTGTTTTGGGTCTGCAGTGATTCTTTGTCAAGCCAGAGCTGTACAGAAATACCCAATGAAATAAGAAGAGCAATGTAAATAAAAATCATCAGTGCGGATGTCTTGTAAATTTACTAAAAGTATTGGAACATAAAAGTCACATAAAACAATTACTAAGAATAAAAACTGCAATAATAATATAAAACATATTGTAAACACAAGTTGTGTCCAGTTATTTAGTGTCCATACATCTGCACAATATTTTTCTCCCCCAAGCACTGTATTTGAACATGTCATGGTGTGTATTTGTATGTTTTCCAATGCTGAGGATCCGCCATTTGTGTGCATGCAATACATTCTATTTTCTTTGTACTACACTTCAGGAGATAAATACATTGTACAGTGGTGTGAAATGTAGCAATGGTGCACAACTCCTACAATATTATTCCAAAATTAGATTTTCTAAAATTGTAGAATATAACATTAACCCCTTGTGTAGCTTTGTATTGTATTGTTTTCTAATTTGCATTTGATCAGATTTCTGCTGAAGTCTGATGGACAACAAGTTGTGCACAGCTGTAATACGGATAACAATATCAGGAAGATATTTCATTAACCTGATCGTGCAAACCTTGCGTACAACCTTTATTCTTGATTTACTGTTTACATTATAGACAAGAATAAACTACAGATATATTTATATGGTTACATCTTTTTCAAACTTTTTTTTTTTTGCTAAAAGGAACTACAGAGCAAACTATAACCATCAGCCCTAATTGCTGGGAAAATGGGGAAATATCAAACAAGGCCTCGTTCTTTTTCATATAATGTTTAGGATGGTGAAATGTCATGTTTGTGAATAGCGCTTGTCTGTGGCGAATCATTATGATTTTACCAAACAGCACTCTTAAGGAATCCGGTCAGGTTAAAGCAGGGAGATTCATACAGACAGGCAGATAAATACATAGAGAAAATAAAATGAAGCAGCTGAGTTCCTGGCATCACTTATTGCTCACAGGTTACACTTTGTAAATAATAAGAGCTATTAGTATCACTTTATATGCTTGCAGCAGGGTGCGAGAGGCGATGCAGACGGGAATGTGTCACCGCGCCACTTGTGTGTTAAGTGATAAGTACCTATTTAGAGAGGAGAGTTAACGCTCAAACCATCAGACAGGAAACACTTTGTGCTGGAATAAAAACAGGCCAGATCGTGGCATGAAAACACTGCTATTTGTTCTGCTGACAGCCGCTGCTGATGGATGGCGACGCGGATAATATAAAAAAAGTGTGTGTTTGCTTTACTGTGCCGATCACAAACCAAAGCTCGTTGCCTAATGGTCTGAAATGACGGGCTTCATTTTATTTTTTATTTTTTTGTTTTTAAGGCTGCATTTCAACACTGGTTGGAAATGATGATGCTGGGTATCTGTGGCAGAAACATATGGGGCCTTTTGTTTAAGTTGACAAGAGAAGTAATGCAATGGGAGGTATTGCAGGGATAAGTGTAGGGGGGGTTGGGGGAATACAGATTCGTCTGATGTGTACATTTAACATCTGCATTTTATAACTGCAATTGTGAGTCAGATGGAAAGACATATAGATACGCAGTAATAGATAGAGAAGGATTCATATGATACACAATTTATTTTATAGACACAATCTCTTCTTCTACACATACTGGACCTTGTTTATGTATCAGCACCCATAAACCTTTACAGGGTCACTTTCCATATTCTGGTTATTAGGGGAGCCATCATTCCTTTTTATTCATTCCCTGACCTAATCAGTGTTGGTCAAGTTGGGTTAAAGAACTCTGGGCAGGACCAGCAGTGTCAGCAGTTCCTATCACCCTATTGACCCATTTGGAGTGACTGACCTTATAATTACTCCAATCTTTCTCTTTCTTCCTGTTACACCTTTTTGGTCTGATATATAATATATATCATAATGTACAATGCATTATTTTTACTACCAAAGGCTTTATAGAACACTAACGTTTTTATGCAACCCATACATATTTGCATTATTCAATATTTATTTCAGCCATATAAAGGAAAAGTAGTGAGGAAAATAATTTATAATATACTAATGATGTTTTCCTTGTCAGTTTTTAATGTTTAATATAGCTGAGGGTATGGCAGGTCTTTGCCTACATGGACAAAGAGGGGTCTTAGGGTCATAAAGCAAACCCGTGATGCAGAAATAACTCAAATCATTCCAAGGATAACAGGATACTTATGAAGCTGTACTCGGCCCCAGAGCTAATGGTAGTGCCCTGTAAATCACAGCTATCTCTATTTGGCAGATCCTAGGCCCAGCTGAACTTTTTTCTCTGTGTGTCCAATAATTTCCTTCACTTCCTGACCTAAAGGTACAACAGGAAGTGAGAAGAAATCCCTGCAAAATGAGGTGAAACTGTTGTCACCCAAACCGGTGTACCTATCAGAATTCTCCTGGGGTTCTAACCCTTCCACACTCCATTCACACTTGTTTAGCAAAGGTTTGGGCTGTACATACACTTACAATGAAAACCTTACAGAGTACAGAGATCCATTCCCACTACCGGTAGTTAGGAAGTGTATATGGCGCGCACTATCTGAGATGTGTGATTAGGAACATATACCTGCCGCATGACCTGCTGCATTTCTAGCTGTACTCCTCTGAGGGACATGGTGCTGGCAATGTGCCAGGTCTACCTTGGGCTCATCTTTTCACCCACTTAGCATCCTTCCAGAACCTTCCTGTGCCAAGTCTACCTTGGGCTCATCATTTGATCCAGTTAGCACTCTTCTTGAGCCAGGTCTACCTTGGGCTCATCATTTGATCCAGTTAGCACTCTTCCTGAACCTTCCTGTGCCAAATCTACCTTGGACTCATCATTTGATCCACTTAGCACCCTTCCAGAACCTTCCTGAGCCAGATCTACCTTGGACTCATCATTTGATCCAGTTAGCACTCTTCCTGAGGCCCTTCTATTAGTCCAGTGAGGAGTGTGCAAAGTGGAGTTCCCTATATGAACCAAATGCTTTGTGGACCTAGTTTCCACAAGCTAAAACCTATGAGGTACAGAACCACGCCCACAATTATCGCTGTTTACGCTTCTTTATTTATTCGTGTAGTGTGTTTTTCTAGTTTACTGAAAGCTGCCTTCTGATTGGTTGCTGTGGATGACTGCACATCATTGCACCATTCAGTGCGATAGTTATCATTGGGTGACAGTAATGCGAGCAAGGCTCGCTGACGCCAGCGGAAGATTCACACACATCTCTGCCAAGACAGATTGAGAAGGTGAGAACAGCACGCGGCATGGGCAGAATTTATAGCCGTGTTGCCATTAAGGGAAAAATTAGCCGATGGCGACTATCATATTAAAGGGTGAAAAAGCCGTGAATTATTTTTTTTAAAGATCTTATTGCTTACAATGATCATTTTACTTTACAAAAGGCCATTTTTAATGAGTGAAAAGAGGGGAAAGTTGTGATTTAATGCTGACTCCGACTTTGATTTTTTTTCCCTTAAACACATTTACAGCTTTTTTTTTATACCAATGTTCTGTTTTATAAAGGGAAGTGACCTTTTTTCTAGCAATCTGTCGCGGCCAGGTGCGCTGTTATAACAGTAATTCATTGCTATTGTGCATTGAAAAATTGTAACCCATGACACGGCGATGCATATTTTTGTGACTTATTAAAAGCTCTTTTTTAATGCTGCTATTGGCATCGAACAGCCAGGCATGCATTACGATTCTCCAACAAGGAACAACAAGAACTAGCAGATCTTTCCATCATTGTTAATATAGGATCCACACACACCTAAAGTAGAACTCCAGGCAAATACGCCATTGAATTCCATTATGATATTATGAACTGTTCTTTTCTGACAAAGGATTCTAAATTCTGTCTGGCCAGTCATGTTATGTGTACAGTTTTGTGACACCACATCTGTGTCCTATTTCAGCTTTGCAGTTTTCAGTGGCGCTTCATTCATAATGAATTAATTTCATAACCACCATATTAAATGAGGAATTATTTTACAAAGTGATTTGGCAACAGCTCACCCATCCTTCTTCTCCTAGCAGTGATTCACATCCTAGCAGCTTAGTTCACCGTGTATGTGCCTCCTATCAGCGACTCCCAGCTCACCCTGCTCTCCCCTCCAAGCAGGGACTCAGCAGCTCAGCTCCTCATGCATTCCACCCAAGCAGTGACAACAATTTCATGCTGGCCCCCATGGATACTGTCACGGTATTCTTCTAACTTTTTTTTTATCTCTATTGTAAACACAGAAAAGGAAAACGGGAAAAGGAGAGAAGAGCTGAGCTGCTGAGAGAATTGCATTTGAGAATTGAGAATTACATTTTTAGTGGCTAAAGCTCAAATTCAAGCAGCTGCTCAGCAAGTGTAGGTGGACCAGCAGACTATAGGCTCAAAGGGCCTGATTTATTAAAGTTTTCCAAGGCTGGAGAGGATACACTTTCATCAGTGAAGCTGGGTATCCAAAAAACCTGAAATGGATTTCTTCAAAGTAATTTGCTATTTGATACAAATGTTTTATATCCTGGGCCAGGTCCGGGTTTGCTGGATTACCCAGCTTCACTTATAAGTGTATTCTCTCCACCCTTGAAGAGCTTTATTAAATCGTCTCCAAGGTATCCAAGGAAAAGATACTAAGAATTGAAAATTACAGTCACAAAAGTGTATAACCTAAAATGTTCTTTAACCCTCCCCTAGTGTTCCTGTAGTATCACCCTTCCCCTCTGTATCTCACCCAGTGAGTGGTGAGTTGTTGTGGATGCCTTTTCCCGTACCCCTAGGGCTGGACTTGGCATGGACCTCGCCATACTTAGCATGCTGGCTGGGTATTTAGAATTGAAGTGGTTTCCACACAATTTAAAAATAGACAGTTTATTAATTTGAACTGCAGGCACATGTAGAAGAGGCCCGGAGATTGACATCCGCGGGATTAGTTTAGCCCTGTTTTTTTCTAGAGGTCATCTCCATGGTGTTTAGGAAGAATGCTGGAATAATGGGCCCTCGTGCTCTTCCCAGGGCCGCTCTCAAAATAAAACCAATACATAACGTTTCACTTACTGTCTCCTTGGCCATTTTTCACAGAACAATATTGCGCCAGAAATTTATTATCTTTTTGTTAGCTTTTTTTTTTTTTTTTCCAACCTGCTCTGGTCTTTTCTGCCCTATGGTTGGCAGTTATGATGAAACCATAGTTAAACGGCACAGAAAAGGCTAGGAGGAGAGTTTAATCTGCCTGGGACCTGTAATTACACCATTCTGTACTGGTTAATAGCATTCAAACTAAAGATCAATTCCTTTTTATGGGTATTCTTCATGAGAGATCACTTGGCTGGCTGATGCCCCATCGAGCCGGGAGATGCTACATAGATATTCCGCTCAGACAAATGATCAAATAAGCTTTGTGTTTGGAAAGGCCGAATGGCACAATAGCGCGCAGGGTGCACACGAAAATAGTACATAAAAGCTTTGGAAATTTCTGGCTTCTGACAATTTTTGTTTGACATTTTCATCACCCTCTTTTTATTTCTTTTATTTTCCTCCACAGTCAATGCTGTTATCGGCTTCTATCAAGCGAGAAGGGGAGTCGCCGACGGCTTCGCCGCACTCCACAGATGATATTCACCATTCGGACAGATACCAGGTGCGCAACTATTGAAGTAGTAAAATGATCCAACGTGTTGGGATAAAGTGATTGGCTAGTTATTAGGCTGAGGTAGTGGAATCCTTTGAAACAACGGGATAGCAGTTTCTGCACTTGTGCAGGTTTCTTACCTTCTATTTAATGAATTTTTGTGTTTTTATGATAAAAACATTTATATAAAGAAAATACAAATACAATTTTGAATTTGAGGTATAGCTGAATTCCAGGAAAATTTAAATAACACAAATTTTTGCAGTTGAGTATTGATTTTTTTGGAATTAACATTTGTTTTTATTTAAATACAAGCAGTGTACATCTAATAATATCACATTCCTCCAGTTCCTGTATAGCTGGGCTATACTGGGGATTCTGCATCCTATACACAGTAATATAGGACGTCTGCATAAGACAAATGTACAGTTTACAAACAGATCTTATTAGCAAACAAAATCATTGAGTCTGTTCTGCAAATGGAACTTACATCCTAAAAGCCCATCTCCTAATGTCCAAACCACCCCATCCCTCCCTGTATGGTAGGCCATACAAACCTAAGTGCTATTATTGGGTACACAGTGTTTAAATAAACGTCCCTGGGTGACTGGACTACTCAAAAGGAAATGCTACCTTACGCACAGATATAAGTCAGCATTTCCTAATGAATGGAGACAAAGTATCTGGGAGAATCTTGAAGTACTGCTGGGGCATTCCTCTCTTTAAACAAAAAGAAACTGCTCATCTAGCAGCTTGTTATATAAACAGATAAGCAATATGGAAGGGCAATGTGTACATCAAATAATCCCACATACTTATAATTATCCTGCAGTGACAGGATATATATCCCTCCCTTTATTAATGCTATGTTGTAACTGTGTGACTTCATACGAGGTGGCAGCAAATTGCATGCAGTATCCTTGCACATCCTTGCGCAGATCTCCAAAGTGTCTCTGTAGAACAGTGAAAGCTTTTCATTTCAGCCATGTCTGAGTCAAGCTGTCACAGCAAGAGTGACTGTGTACCCTCATTGATAGGAGTGTGAGAGCTGGCACTCGCTAGATGGATCTGGTCCAGCTTATAGAGAGTGCGGCTTTCTACACAGCGCTGTCACTGCAGAGGGACTGACATGCCTCTGTCTGAGAGCCATTAGTACAGACAGCCTGGCGGAGCTACGCTTCTCTGGAGCTGACAAGTGTGGAATTGCAAACCACTAAATTTAGAATAGTCACCATCTGAGGGTAGGAAATATTTGTATCTGTTACACAGAGTGGGGAAGTATGTGTCTCTCAAAATTCTGTATGCTTAATAAGAAAAAAAAATACTCCAAGGATTTTATTATTAATGCCACTGCTGCACATCCTTGAACTACCGGTATTCCCATAACAAATGTCCAGGTATTGCTTTACGAATCTGAAACTGAATTCCTAAACAGAGCTGATTACATTTTTGCTACTAGCAGGTAGCGAAAGATCCTCCCAAATAATATGCATGCGCATATTATGGGAATAAAATATCTTCCACTACTTTGGGTAAAAGTGACTTTTTCAGCTTGTGTAGTGAAAAAGCAGAATTGCAACCCAAGAGCTTGGCTTTTTTTTTCATTTTATATCAGCTAATTAATTAGCAGGATGACTAAAGGTGCAACTTTTTTTTTCAAATGCTGGGTGACAGTTCTACTAAAAGTATGATGATATTGTCAGTCAGGTATGACTTGTTTTACCTCTAACATTATATATGACAGGACATCTGGTTGTACCTGTCTGTCTGTGAGGGTTCCACCGCTATCATCAATAGGGCTGATAAGGTATAGTGGCCATAGTGGCGATATCTATGGCTTTACCTGGGTTCATTCAGATGTTGCCCTGAGAATAGTTACATAAATAAAAGCACTTTACATTCTCAGCTTCTCTAAACCCTTTTTAATAAAACATAACACGGCATTAACCTTACTGTAAGTTCCAAACACCCTGAATATAACAATATTGAACATTTTATGTCTGATTGTAATAAAGAAAGAAAAATAAATAGCACCACTAAACATTTCCTTTTAAATATATATAAATCTGAAACATTTTCTTTAGATTTGGACAGGTTTGGGTTGGGTAAAAGCTGAATTATGTTTTGCAGGCTACTGGGGAGAGTTCTCCTTACTTCCCTTATTGGAGCTGATAAAATGGATTTAACACTTTCTTATCATATAGGAAAATAACCCAGCTACTCACATGAATCTTCCTCTTCATTATCAGAATAAATCTGTAAATGATAACCAAAACTCTGAATTAGTGTATAGCAGATATGAACAGTAAAAAGCCTCACAAGCAGGTTTTATAAATAACACAAGCTCTGACACAGACGTGCAGCAGTGTGGGTGTGTGGGTAAAATCTGGAAAAGGTTTTAATGCCATTAACACATCCGGCAAGGACACAGGGGCACACGATGAGAAGCATGTGTTCATTGAATTGCAAGCTGCTGAAATTCTAGATAATCCATTTTGCTATGTTCTAAGTTTGAGGGTCATTGTAATCATCCACCAAAGCTAAATCGACTCAGGATAAAAAAATAAAATGTACAAAAAAAAGCTGAACTGTCCGATGAACAAATATTATCCAAATACAAGTGCCATGTGCATTGCTACTAGGATCCTGGTGTGCTTTGTGTATTTCTTCCAGATCTGTGTCCAGTGTGACACTATGGAACTACAAAGCATCTTTCCTCATTTCCATAACCTAAATTAGTGTTTTCTAACCTTCTGTGTATTCACAGACATATAAAGGAACCTGGGGGTAGCAATTGTGCTGAAAAAGCCTGGCAACCCTAAATCCAATAATACTTTGATATGCATATCACCTAGAAAACACTGCTTGTCCCTGACCCCAATCTCACCTCACTATATTATATATTAAATTATCTATATTACATTACCTATATTATTTAATATATATACTATAGTCTATGAGGCTACCCATGAATGTCATGGACCAATAGGCAGGTAAGGGAAGAAGTATGGCCAAACTTCCTTAAGTATGAAACCAAAACATTTTTTATTTATTAAAGATGGGGAAACCCCTTGTTAGGATTTTCTTGTGTCTATAGGGAATTGGGGAAATGTTACTTTGCTTCCTATCCTGGGAACTCAATTCAAACAGTGGTGAAATATTCCCTCCGTCTTACGCAGCTGTCTCACCGCAACATTTCCACTCATCTCCTGGTCCTGTCACAACTAAACATTTTGGCTTTCTCATCACTGGAGGGTCTAAAGCAGAGTTTGCATCAAAAATAAAGTATGAGCTATTGAATAGCCCTCAATGTAAAAGTGCTGGATTAGGAACAGGAGTATAAAGGATAAACTACCTTACAGCGTGACCTCCAACCAATGGCCCAGATTCTGCTAGCCTTGCCTTGCCTTGCCACGTTCTCCTGCCACAGCAAAGGATCCCAAATGTTATCAGAAGAACCTTCGGGATGTTTCATTCTCTGTACAGGCTAAAAAATATGTATAACAGTCACTATGTACTCTATATAGGGCTATATATAAAGCCCGGGATAACGGAGAATCTTCACAGACAGTTGGGAATATATACGGTGTGCAATCAGTATGATCTCTATATGGTGTGAGGTATATATCGCAGTCAGTATGATCTCTATACGGTGTGAGGTATATATCGCAGTCAGTATGATCTCTTTATGGTGTGAGGTGTATATTTCTTCTGTCGGTATTCTCCCGGTATGGTGTGAGGTATATATTTCTGTCGGTATTCTCCCGGTACGGTGTGAGGTATATATGTCTGTCGGTATTCTCCCGGTACGGTGTGAGGTATATATGTCTGTCGGTATTCTCCCAGTATGGTGTGAGCTATATATTTCTGTCGGTATTCTCCCGGTATGGTGTGAGGTATATATGTCTGTCGGTATGCTCCCAGTATGGTGTGAGGTAGATATTTCTGTTGGTATTCTCCCGGTACGGTGTGAGGTATATATGTCTGTTGGTATTCTCCCGGTATGGTGTGAGGTATATATGTCTGTCGGTATTCTCCCGGTATCGTGTGAGGTATATATTTCTGTCGGTATTCTCCTGGCATGGTGTGAGGTATATATATGTCTGTCGGTATTCTCCCGGTACGGTGTGAGGTATATATTCTTGAGTTGCATACCCCAGGGAATATTTTTCTGATCACAATAAAATGTATGGCAGGAGTTTGATTTGGGTTACCCACTTCCCAGGATTTGGCCAGTTCTGGCTTTCCTGTTCTGTAGCAGCATCTGTATTTCCTGAGCAGCCCCTCTCCTGGTATATTTCATGGTGTCGTTGGTTCCGGAGTGCCCTTTTCATGTTGTATCACCAGTTGTACACATGTGCATGTCTGACTTCTACTTTGCTTCCTGGATTTGCCATCGTCTGTGTAGAAAACATGTGTTTTATTGCATCGGATAATCCATAGCTGCCACTCCGATAAAATCTCTTGACCTTTTTGTCCGTGTTCTAATTGCCTCTCTCGGCTTGTAGTAAAGACAGGGAGCAGCTGTAACACCTGAAGTTCAGAGCTTAATGATGTTAAGACCTTTTTTAACGTAATGTTCACATTATGAGCGCTCAGCTTTTCACCTGCAGGCATAAGGTTTGAATAATAACAAAAGATCATATTAAGTAGACTTTTTCTTCCCCGTCTCCACTTTTTGCTGCGGCTGAATTACATTATCATTTCCTTAACGGTGCTATAACCATTCCGCGTTTCTTCACTTTTGATTAGTTGGGGAAGGTGGGAAACGCGGGCCGATAGGACGACAGTAGATCAAGACTGAGGGATTAGTGAGCTAATTAGAAATGATTGCGCCCATCGTTATTAATTAGTCATAGCTCGGTCTCACTTGCCTGTTCTTTTAAGCAATTCCCCTTGCAGAATGGCTGTGCGGTCACCCCGCGCCCCTGGGAACATGTTCCCGTTTTTTTCTTTTGATTGGATGTGAAAAGTGACTTTCCAAGAGGTTGTACAAATCTCCATGGCTTCAAGAACTTTTCCATCTTGAGATTTTTTTTTTTTTTTTTTGTGAAAACTCGCTTTTAGTGAGCTCTGGTTTTTGTGCATGGGAACTGCTTTGCTCCCTTTTTTTGCAATTTCTCTTTATAATAAAGAATTGACTGGAAGGCCTTTCTGTCTAAAGGATCTAACTTCTTGATGGAGTTGTATTGGAGCTGCTGGACTTTCCTTCCTTTTCTTCCTTGTTTCCTGGGTATGTGCCTGCTCTCCATGGAAATGAAATTACCCTAATATGGGAACATTAGTTATGTTATAGGGAACATCAAGAAATGATTGTGACTAAACAGTACCCTGAAAAATAAACCTTTTGGTCTGAAATGCTTCCTGAAAATAGTGCACTTCTGGCATACAAATTTTCTGGGCAAATCTTTGCCTACAGCCTCATAGCTGTATATCTGCAGTGTGAAATCTAAGGCACTGCTGCCCCTGACTGCTAGTTTAGCTTCAGATTTGGTGGTGCTTATTGTTCTCCTTGCTGGAGTCTGACATTAGGAAGCAAAGTCCTGCTTCTTCCAGGATGGCCACCTCAACCAAGACACAGTGCAAAACAATACTCTGTAAGGGGGGACCACAATAAGTCATGGTGATTGGCCATATGCCCCTAATCTAATTTAGAGCTGATAAATGAATCAATATTAAAGCAGCAAATAATATTGTTGTACAAGAGAATCACTGATGAGGTTCTGTTGAATAAGTTGCTTAGGCTGGCCTCACATTTTGGTGAATTTAAAGGAACCTGCACAGAATTTGTACAATCATATTTTAACTTTCATGATCAACTTTAGAGATTTGCTCATTTCATTTACTGTTTTATTCTCCATATTATAAAATAAGGTCTAGCAGTGATGGTGGGGACCACTTATAATTCACACAGCCATGGAGTGTTCTGGAAATTCACAAACAGAAATGTCATTCATGAACTCCTAGTGGAAATATTTATATCAGTTTTGGATGGATAGAAAGACAAAGTTTACTAAACAAAGCTGTCTGTCCTACAATTCTCTGACTTCTGTTCACTCCTTGAGGATTGGCTGTGTGTTCCTTTAATATAGTTTGTGTAATTGGCTCCAGGTTATTATTGAGGTGCTAACATGCAATGTGTTTTTTTTCTTTTCTCCCTTTCTGCATCCATCAGCTCGGATTGGGAAGATGAAGCGGCGAAAGCAAGATGAGGGACAGGTATGTCCACTCTGCAGCCGGCCGTTGTCTGGATCGGAGGAGGAGATGAGTAGACATGTGGAACTGTGTCTGGCTAAGGTAGAGGAACTGGGAGGTGATTGTGGCCGCCCGCTGTGTTCTGTCACTTCCCTGTCTATCACCTCTGCTGCCTAACACTGGACCCCTGTAGACTGTCAGCTCTGCTGCCTATTTCTGGGCCTCTGTAGACTTCCATCTCTGCTGCACTCCTCTGCTCCTGCTAACCTTGTTACTGACTTCTCTAATGTCTGTTTAACTCTTTCTTGGTTCCATTGGCAGTCCAATAAAATCAGTTCTTCCAATAAAACTTTAACAATGTGCATAACTTGGCCCCTACCCTGCCAGCTGTAGCTTTTCTATTCTCATAATTCTAAGATTTTCTGATCATTCTATATCCTAGTACTGAATTCTATTGCTGTTTATACATGTGCAGCCTTTTCACTTAGCTGTCTCTTCTTTCTCATTGTAGAGAGAGTCGAGCATGAATGAAGACGACTCTGTAGACATTGAAAACGAGAACGGTCACAGGTTTGAAGAATACGAATGGTGCGGGCAGAAGAGGATTCGAGCCACAACCCTTTTAGAAGGTGGCTTCCGTGGTAGGTACCATTCTGCACTTCAATGCTGCTCCACTTTGAGAAGCCCTATTAAGTAGCTCTGTTTCACTATTCTATTCCACTATTTTCTTTGTCTTGGCATACAGCTATGTTTGTTCCATTTACAGTTGTTTTAATGTTTTCAGGTTTCTTCTATGATATGTAGGTGCCTACTGAAGGGTTTTAACAAAAGATTGTGATTAACCCATGACTGCCAAGGGGGTGCAATCTTTTTTTGGTGAAATTATTTAATGTGAGAGACCTTAAAGGAAACAGTTTTGGAGCGAGACATGGAGGTTGCCATTGCAACCCTTTTTTTTTTGCTGTTCCTGGCTGTATCACTACCTTCCTTTAATAATTTGTACCCCTTACCTTTAACAAGAATTTTTTTTATTTATTTTCTGCAGAGGGGGTGGGAGGTGCTAGTGGCAGCCCCTACGTATCCCTAAGTAAGAATTGGATTTACCATATGTGTTACATGCACAAATATTAATGGGTACAAAATCTTTTGCACACAGCAATCTTACCTCTGTGTTTTGCTTTGCAGAAGCTGCGAGTAGTTTTGAATTGTTACACCTTATTGATAATTTCTGTAAAATCAAAAATGTTTTTTTCCATTAAAGGACTGTTGATATCGCATTCAGTGTTCATACTTTGCATTTGTAGACCTGATAGGTTTGTAAATGCTACTTTACAGTGTTATATTGGATTCCGTGTAATGTTCTTATTGAAGTCGCGTTGCCTTTGTAGAGAATTTGATTTTTCTGCTAAAGAGAATCTGTAAAGTAATTCTAAAACCAATACTGTTATCTGCGCTCAGAGGGAAAGTTGTCATCCCTTAAACGGCTTAACACACATAAAACGGAACAATGTAGAGCCGTGAACAGCACGGAGATCAGTGTGGAGTGCACAGATAGATGCCCGGCGCAGGCTACTTAGAAAACAAGTCTGCCAATGATATCATTGGAGCTCTTACTCAGAATCTGATTTTTAACCCATCTTTAGCTGCGTGCGCAGTGCTGTAGTGCCATGCGTCTCTATGGTTACTTTCACCCTCAAAGTGCCAATTTTTTTTATTTTTCCAATTAAGTGTCCATGGTAATATTCTTTGTTTCCCAGCAGTACCATTTACATTTAGATGTAGGCTACGTACACATATCAGATAATTTTCATCTGATAATAGCTTCAGGGCTGGTATTGAATGAGAATCTGGTGTGTGTACAGTGCTCATCCGAGATTGTTCATAAACCTGTCCTGGCGGATCGATGAACGATTGGACTACAAGTGAAGGGGAAAGCGTGCAGTGGGGTCTTGCTCCATCGTTCTTCCCCCTCCATAGAGCCAAAGGCTCCTTTATGTATATCGCTCATTCATTCATTTAGTCTTTTGTCTTTGGAAAGGATTGTGAAAGAACCTTTCCAACGACAATTATTAAACGTGTGTACGTACGTGATGACTAAGGTCTAAAAGCTGGGGAAGCTTTAAAAAGCAGAATTATCTTACTGCAACCAACAACACTGTTTAAAAAAAAAAGTTAAGTCCTCCTTGATAAGTCTCTAGGCCCCTGCACATTATCCTGGGATGGGGGTGGTCACATACTCTCCCCGCACCTAAAAGCAGCAGATATTTTGAGGCAGCTTTGATAGCAGAGAAGTGGTGGAGCATAGACAAGTTAAGTACAGGAAACTTTTTGAGTAGGGAAAATATTATATCTAAGTGGAACAAAAGAACACTGTGAGTGTAATATCTGGCAGATCAGTTTGTTCGCATGGTAAAGTATTTGTTTACTATGTGTTATGGGTATAATTTTTATTTCTCGTTTTATTAGACTTTTTTCTAACCGATGCACACAACATTACACACAAGAAACCATACGTTCTATAGGGCTGCACAATTCTTCATCTGTGACTGAAGATTGAGACAGACTTAACAGTTTTTTTGTCTCTGGTCCCCTCTGTCTCATTAGGACTGAGCTGTTCCTATATGTTGGACTTCAGGTGACAAACTTTAAGTGGTAATAGTATATGTTAGATCTCATATACACTCAGGTAACGTCCCTTCTTTTGCTGTGCGTGTCCAGCGATGGGACAGACACAATAAATATTATTTGGTAGTTGTCGGATGCGTCTCGGTGTAGAAGAGACATGAGCGTGAAGTGAGCAGTATGTCAGTCTATTGATCGCACCTCAGCCAGGAGCAGTAAAGGCACATGCCTCTAAGCACAGGCAGCAGCGTGCTTAATGTGATTGAAAGGCAGTTAAAATGGCGGTGACCTTTTCAGGGAAAATTAGATTGCCTGCCAAGAGTGGTTAGAGGGAGTGATAACGCCAGCTTGAGGAAACTGTCCGATTGGATTCTAGGTGAGATGGGGAATGTGAGCAAGTGGAGAGTACTTTCTATGGCACCCCTCCATATCTGATACAGACGAGGGAACCAGTGTCTTCTAAATTTAGGATGCATGGGAGAAGGTGATATGTGCCATCCATATCCAGGTGTTGGTTTAACTTGTATGTCAGCAGAATTCAAGTCCATATAACCTTTGTGCAGAATTGTTCCAGGTTATACAAGTAAAAGGACAGCCAGCCTAATCTTTCGTGACACTAGAAATCCACCTCAGGTTGCTTCCTTTGCAGAGAAGTTCACGTCAAACCCAATCTGCCCTCCACCGCCAGACGTGAGCCGCCCAGATACTCCGGTGTGCCCGCTGCATCCAGGTTCCGTCAGTCAATCACCTTTCAGCTGTGCTGCGGGCTAGATGGCAATTTAGAGCAAGGAAAGTGGATCATGAAATTGCTTTCCATTTAGAAAATCTACTTACTATTTTCACTGTGAGCAAAGGAAAGTTTGTCCCAGAGGAGTAGGCTCTAAGAAGAAAATACAGTAGAATTAATAAAAGTTTTTCCTATTGAATCTAATTCGATTTTAAATAGAAATACACAATAACTGTTTCAGAATCTTGGATTCTGAATCTTGCACTAAAAGTGGAAGTCACCAAGTGTTTTGAGGATTGCTTCCAGCAAACTGGGGAGGGGATTTTTACCAGTTTACAAAGTTGGGCCAGTTGGCTGCTGTGGATCAGTGGAGAAGTAATGTGCTTTTAAATAATAACAATAAACAGGATTTATGAAGGGCCAACATATTACGCAGCACTGTACATTAAAATAGTGGTTGCCAATGACAGACAGATACAGACAGTGACACATGAGGAGAAGAGGAACCCTTTGGAAGCAAAGTTTTTCAAATATTACCACTGATTGATAAGCTTTTTTAAAAAGTTTACTTTTATTTAAAAAAAAAAAAAAAATATATATATATTGGACTTTACAGTTAGCTAATGTTTTTAAAGCTTGTGGGTGGCCATCATAAAATAATAGGCTGACATTGATGAAGCTGCAGTACTTTTGCATGCAGAAACTACACTTTGTTATCCCACCGGACATTACAGAAATATTATTTTTAGTGTCATAGGATCCTCTAGTCCTGCATATCTATCGGCACACAGTACCCCTGTGATCCTTAGGGTCATCATTGACCTCCTATTAAACAAGCTAAAGGAGACAATTCATTTCTTTTATTCTCCATTGTGTACAAGAACTAAAATAAACCTGATTGGTCGGTATGGGTGACCATTGTAAGATTTGTTTCTAGAATAGATCTGCCTAGGATTAACATAACGATCAGATGAATATTTTTGCTGATAAGCTGGGGGCTGGTGGTTTGGTGTCAGTTAATTGCAGCGATGTGCAGCCTCTCTCTCTGGTAATCACTTCTCAACGTTTTTTTGCCTGTTCCCCTTTCTAAATAACTCTGGCAGGTTGTTATTCTCCTCTGCGCAAGCTGATTGGCCGTGCAGCTCTGTGACTTTTAATTAAAGAGCTGGAAATGTGTATAAAAGCTGCCAGCAATGACGGGAGCGTAACATGAGCTGCGAGGGAGAGAATTTCCCCAAGGACTGCCCGCTCTAATGGAAAGCCTCTCTCCCTCCTGCACTGCCAACCGGGGAAGCCAATGACTAAATAAACCCGATTACCAACCTGGCTTCTAAATTACCCAGACAGCACATCTCTCTGCAGAACCCGCTGTAACAAAGACATGTTCTGCCTTCTTACCCCTTTCTATTTTTATCTGTAGAAATAGTTCCCCTGCAGGTATATTTCTCTTTTGTCCTCCATGACAATTCGAAATTCTGTTACAGCTGTAAACAGCATCCTTTTGATAAATATGTAACAAAAGTCAAGTTGTAGGCATTGTATTGTAGGAGCCGTTATTCCTGTTCATTATGAAAGGTAGTTTTGCCTCACTACAACATCATTTGCTGCTAATGCTGCTTTGCTGCTAGGTTTAATATTGAAGGAAAATGACAGTCGAAAGGGTAATAAAAAAGGAGGTGTCTTACTAGAATTTTGCAGTAAAAGTTGAGCCACCTCTTTAGTCTAAATTGAACATTCAAGTAGAAAGAGGAAAAGAAAGAGGTTTTGGGCTCACAGTCAAAACCTAATGAAGAGTTGCTGCTCTTCTTGAGCTGCTTGCCATCCCGTATGTAGAAAGACTTTCAGAGGGGGTATTGAATGCAGTACATATGTATTACATTATATTGTACTTTGCCAAATGTGAAAAGTACATTTTTAATACTCAAGAAGTGTTTGGATGAAGAAAAGGAAACCTATAAAAGAACAGCACATAAACTATTTATGTATTATTTTTACCTTGGTCCTCTGCTGGCTTTTTATAACTTCTGGAGATTTAAGCTGAGAACTTACCACCATAATTCACCATTCATTTTGATTCTGTTTCATCTTCTTTTTCTATTCTGTTAAATCAGTAAAATATTAAATCTTGAAGATAAAGATTCCCCAATATTGGGCAAGGCAGGTGTGCAAAGATGTTACCGCCAGATTCTCCAACATACATAATAGTGTAGCTTAACACAACAGAATCTCCCAAAAACTAAAATATCACTTTCATACAGACTGTCCCTTATTCTATTCTTTATTTAAGTCAATATTTTACAAGGACCCGTTCTGTGGAAGCAATGTGCAATAAAATAAAGCTCAGGACAAGGGGACAGGCCCTGCAGATTATCTTTTCCAACACGTACTAAGCTTTGCTGCACACTGGGATCTGCTTTGTTAGTCGGTTTCACTATTCTGATGGTGTAATGTTTATAAATAAGCTGTATTGGAAACGCAGATCCACAAAATAATACATAAGCAGGGGGATCCTTGCACTGCAGATCCACATGTGCAGCTAGCACTCCGGCATGGAAAACTAAACAGTACATAGTTTCACATGATACAAAAAATGAAAAGATTCTACTTTGTTTAATCTAATGGCAAAATGAACATTACTGAATGAAAATGCAATATTATGAGGACCCATTGTACCTACAGCAGCATTAAGAACCTTTCCTCCAAATAGAACACAGAACCCATTCCTACTCTGTGGGTGTATTAGTATTTTATCCTTATTATACCTCATTTCTGCTGTTCTCAGATGTTGTTAGCAGTATCAGAATATCTGTTACTTGTTACACGTTCTGGCAGTACAGCAGACTGCAGGTGTGTGCAGATCTGCTGCATGTGGCTCGTTTCCAGCCCTGCTTTGTGAATCAATATGCTGATTAATTGATTAAATTAACGTTGAATTTCATTTTGCTGGCAGGGTCATAAAAATCTAGTTTGGGGTTAAAGAGTTGTACCCCCCCTGCCTTCCTTAATGAAATCTAGCATTTCAACACTTGCATATTTTCACTTCAGCCCTGTAAAAGCAGAAAGCCTTTCGGTGTGTCATTAATTAGAAGTCGGCACAGGGGCCCGCTGTGTGCTCTGGGCTTGTTCTGGGATCTGGTGTATGATTTCCAGCTGTTCTCCAGGCAAATGCTGAGTCCTTAGGTGCCTGGACATTTCCCCTCCCGCTTTAATGCTCCGGTTTGATTGCCTGAGTTGTTAAACTGCTCTGATCCCTTTCCTGTCAGCACTAGTTATTTCTCCAGAAATGTGGAGTGCTCGAGAAAATAAAGCCACTGCTTTAGGTAGAGCTTATTCTCTCTTCCTGCCTGCTAACTTAACTGGCAGCCTGCCTGCAGGTGGGAGACGGCTCTGCATCTTGCACCGTAATCGCCCTCTAAAGACCTGACAATCGCTCAGCATAATTCACAAATGTTCATGTTTTATTGTTGGGTACCTGTGAATAAATGAACAATAATAGTTCTCGTGGTAACAAAAGTCATCCTAACATTATAGAGGTTTAGGAAAAATATGCCTAAGCACCAATATTGGCTGTCACTGGTATGAAACTGCAGTCCCAGAAACCTAACAATCCGTGCTATCCCTCCAAATTCCAATGCCAGGTCAGCCAGCTTGGTTAGGTCCACCAATAATGTTTTCCCGAACTTTATTATTACAAATATTTATATAGCGCCAACATATTACACAGCGCTGTACAAAGTCCATAGTCATGTCACCAGCTGTCCCTCAAAGGAGCTCACAATCTAATGTCCCTACTATAGTCATATGTCATTACCACAGACTGCATGTTTTTGTGGCAGGAGTACCCACAGGAAACCCACACGGACACCAGAAAATCCTGCAAACTCCATGCAGATTGAGCCCTGGCCGAGATTCTAACCTGGCACCCAGCGCTGCAAAGGCCAGAGTACTAACCACTGAGCCACCGTGTGCTGCCTTTTACTTAAAAACTCTTATTGCCTGAACAGGATACTAGAGGAATGGTAGTCTATACATTGACTGCCACACTAATTTCTAATGCTAAGTTTAATTCTAAACCAAACTGCTACTTTATATGATTTTCACTTCTCCTTTTCCTGTCCATTTATATAATTTTATGAATGGATCTTTTTTTGGCTCTTCCACAATCTGTAACTATTCTACTTTTCCTGACCTCTTTTATCTCTCAGTAAGGTCAGGGATTCTAGAGAACTTTACCCGGATCTATTCCTTTGTAGGTCTGCTTTACATTCAGTTACATTTGATGGTTTTTGTTCTTTTAATTGTATACACAACACACATACAATATTTAGTATTGATGTCTCGCACCCAGATTTGTATAGAACATCTGAGTGTATTGGAGGTTTGCTCTGTTCAGCCATCTCGTTGGTGGTCTTGGGGGAGCAGTGTGTCATTGCTCATTATTATTATTATTAATAAACAGGATTTATATAGCGCCAACATATTACACAGCGCTGTCATGTAACATCACATGGATGGCTTATTTTATAGACAGTGCTTTGTAATGAGCTATGACCTACTACTGACTTCCTCACTCATAACCTCATGAATAACATGAAAATCTATGCACCATTACCGGACTATAAGCCGTCTTTGCACATATACAAAATACAGTTAGGGTTAGAATAATTCCCTTAGATTTAGAGTCAAGTAACAAACAGCAGTGCTAGGCTTTCCGCTCTTCTTGTGTTTGTTCCGGTTCTGGTGGACCTTTAAGTTCTGGAAAGCAGCAAGTTACCTTCGCTTTTACATCAAACCTTTATTTCTTTGTAGTTTCTTGCTCCCGAGTCAGATAAGGTTTGTAAACCACCAAACATGTTTCCCCCCGCAGAATTTAAGTAAATATCAGTGATTGAATTGTGCACAATGTTGTAATAAAGGCTCCGGCGTTTTCTCTGCTGTCCTACAAAGTAGTTTGTTGATTTGTGGACGGGCTGCAGCAATCCCGCAGTGTCAGAGCGGCAGTCACAGGGCCGTAGTGTAAATGATCCTGAAAGGGGGCTTCTGATTGATGGGAGAAGTTTGTCTGCAAAGTGACAGGAGGTTTATAGAGGTGCCACTCACTACGGACACGGGAATTACTTGTCTGCTCACCTGCCGAGCAGCGACGGGTAGTGAAGAGCTGCAACTTTGTGTTTTTACAGCAACTCTGTTTTTTGATCAATCTATATTAGTCACCCCTTTCCTATCAAAGCTAAAACAGTGTTGGTTTTTTCCCCTTTTGATTTTTAAATAATTTAATTGGAATTGAAGTTTTTTTCCCCTCTGCAGGTGACCTACAACATGCAAGGCAATCATAAAAGAAAAGTATTTTTGTTCAGTTTGTAGTTGTGTTTGTTATGGGTAAAGTGTTTTGTTTTTAGCATGTATTTTGGGATTAGCCTTTTCTACTCCATTCTAGAAAGTCTCAGCAGAAATTGATTTTTAAACCTAAAGTTAACAGGGCCATCAGTATTTTTCAAGTATTTTTGTTTTGAATCCACTATTTAGCATTGTATTGGCCCCACTTTTAACTTTTGAATTGGTTTTCCTCCAGGATTTTTTTTAATTTAATGCAAGGTTTCTTCAAGAGTAATTAAACTCCTTGGTGGGAGGTGAGCTGCTATCAAAATCAATATTGAAACATTTCACCCTGCAGATTTGGCAGGTCCAGGGCCTATTGCTGCATCTGGGAAAGGCTTATCGTTCTCCCCGGCCCATTTTAGCTGGGCGCACCACCCAGCACTTTTCAATAACCACCCGGGCTTGAACACTGAGGCGTCATCTTTGCTGATGGGCTTCTGAGAAGATGGCTATTCTCTTCATTGTTTCCAGCTTGCAGCTCTGTATATCATTTTCTGTATATGCAATAACGTCAGTTTATGTGCATATGACTGGTATAATCCATATGAAGAATATCGGCTGTCCTAATTTTAGATTTCTATGTGAGTTTATGATCCCAGTCAAACATGTTCTCTTTTCTTGTGTGTTCTCCTCATCACACATTTTATTTCAGAGCTCTTGCAAGGTTCAGACTGTTTCCACACTCTTTGGCAGCCTTGATGAGACTCCTCCGTAGCAGGGAATGGAGGTGACAGGGTGGGACACAGGGCGCAGAGTGTCACCCTCCATGTCTGCTATCCTTCAAAGCAGCAGAAAAACACTGGCTACAATTGGCTTCGTGTCCAGAGTCGAGCGCTTTCAGACGTCAAATATTTGAACAGCTGCTCAGCGTTTTCACTGGCGCACGCACAGAGGCGACAGCAGGAAGGCAGGGGTCATCCTCCGCAGGGACACTTTAAAACTGTCACCAAATGTGTATCACTGGCAGAAAGCATTGTGGATAGGCTCCTTCACCTTGATTTCTGGGAATAGCCATCACCTGAGCATACGAAAGCTTTTAATAGAATGTTAATCACTGTAATAATCATCTGGGTGATGATTTGTTATGAAACGTCACATCAATTTGTTGCTTCTTTTTTCTGGATTGCAGCGCTTGTTTTATTTGCTAAAAATTTCTCTGTATCCTGTCCTACTACCTTTATATTATTCATCATCTGGTACATCTGCCTTCCCGAAACTCTACAATCCATTACCGCTATCATGTACCATGTTCCATCGTTCATTTCCAATGTTCCATCGTTCATTTCTGATTGTCAGCTTTTGGGGACAGGTTGTAACACTGAGATTTGTAACGCTAAAAAGAACTGTCTTTGCATTGAAGTCGAATGGATAATTGTTTTCTTCTTTATCCTGGTTCTTGCTCTGAGTGGCTCTTTTATATCCTAAAATAGTTCCGATATTTATACACTGAAATCACAAACTGTTTTCTAGCAACCTGAACAAAGTTTGATCTGATAAGGGAATTTTAGTGTGAATTGTTTAGTTGCGAAGTTGAATTTTGCCTAGTGTATGCAAGATGCATATAATACACTGCTAATGCTGGTAATGTGTTTTTATTTCTTTTCTTTCCTCAGGTTCTGGTTTTATCATGTGCAGCAGTAAAGAAACGCATGACAGCGATGCCGACTTGGATGTTGATGGCGATGACACACTGGAATACGGCAAATCACAGTATCCTTTTTTATCATTCTGTTATTCCAGGGGGGGTGACATCCTCCTCCTGTCTACCCTGTGTCCTGTGTCTGATCTTCCATATGCAAACAGTTCTGCTGCTGATTCTCTCCACAGCCAGTGTTTAAACAGCAGCCATATTTACTGCACCACCTGCTGCCCTGCTGCGCCTTGCCAAAATACATCCTCTGAGCTATGTCATAGCATGTTGCTCTGTTGCAAGGTCGCCGTCTGCCATTCTGGGGGCCAAGCTCCCATGAAAGGTTTTTTTTTTTTTCCTCTGGGGGCCCAGATATATTCTATAACTGATTACCCTGGAGCTTTAAAGAACCTCTTTAACCAGACATACAAGGGTAAGGGGGGCACAAAACTTAGATTTTAACTCAAAGCAAGATTTTTATCCCACCCTAATTTTTTGCTTTTGTTTTACATTTTTCAGGCTTTTCCCTTCTTTTTCCTCTTGTGATCCTGTCACCACATACACAATTTGTGTAATGCTTCCTTAGTACCATCCATCAGAACCTCAGAAGGTAATTTGTTTAGGGTGGAGAGATATAAACTACTGCACTCTTGGTTCCATATAGGAGACATGGGCATTTACATTTGATCACTTGGGCAAATTGTGTCATCCCTGCCAATTGTCTATTGCTAAACTACTCAACAACTCCCATTGCCTTTCTGTGTACAGCATAGGGAATAATTCACTTGTAGGGTTGTTTCATTGAGAGTACACAGGGCAGCTCTGATTGTTGGACTCAATAAACACTTCCGGTGATATATTTAACAGAACAAACGAGAACAAGTAAGAGAAGAGTATTGTTGGGGTTTACGTTTATTTTAAATGTTTTTTGCCCCCTAAGTCCTTGTTTGTTTTCCTTAGCCATGTGTCTATTAGGTATACGGAAGCAGACGTTATCCCATGTACCGGAGAGGAGCCTGGAGAAGCCAGAGAGCGAGAGGCACTTCGAGGAGCAGTGTTAAAGTAAGCATTGTATGGCTGATGGTATTTGTAGGTCTGCAATTAGATGGCTAGTCTTCTTCACAGCGGTCTAAACCACCCTGCAGTATATTAGGATTATACACATTTTATCTGCTGACATATTGTTAGCTTGTCTTGTGTACTGGATCTTGTAGTTTTTCAACACTTAGAGGGGTGCAGGCAAGCGATAGCTGCAATAGAAGTCCATTCTAATTCACCGATATGAAGCTGCGGGAAGAAGAGCCAATCAGATCTTCTTAACATGTAATGAAAGGCCTGGTATGTTCGGGGAGGTCAGCAGAACAAGGGATTCTTGTAAAGGCTTCTATATGTACGGGCCTCAATCATACAGCCTGTGCTCCTTCACATAGTCCAGTCAGCTCCTTTCTTTTCCGTTTCTTGGGTAGATGGTAATTGTTGAAACTTTTAAGCTTTTTATATGTTCTTTAAAGCAATGTGATTAAACATTACTACCTTACAAAATACCTTGCACAGGCCAGTAAATCTGAACACTCATTCTGAAATCTTAGGGAAAATCTGTCTCATTGGGGGTGAAAGTTACCCTCTGGTGAGAATGATCATTTCAAATCTGTGACCCTGGATAAGCAATGTATATTGTTTTACAAAGTAAAGAATCCCATTGTCTCTCTCCAAGTAGTAATTGATTTGTTGTTATCTAATAATAGTATTATTTATTTTTGCAGTGGGGGTACGCCCAGCACCAGGGTAACAACTGAGTTCTCAAAGTGGGCAAGTGATGGTAAGTGTCTCCTCCATCCAAGTAATATATATTATGTAGACTTCTCTCACAAGTATGTTCAGACATTCAGATATAATTAAAGGAGTTGTTTCTTGGCAATACAAAATGCTTTCAGGTAAATAGTTTTGTGCGTAGAAACCTCAATTCTAAGTTGGTGTACTTGTGTGCCATTCAGATTGATGGTTCCTGGTAAAAATTGTAAATGTGCTTAGGGGGTTCCAATATTAAAATTACAGTTCTGCTGGAGACACGTGGTGATGGCAGCAACATAAAATGTGGGTAGTCATAGGAATATGTATGAAAGCAGACAGCCATTGCTGACAACCCCTTGAGATTACTATTTGCCTGCCTGTCTGTAATTTTAAGTAAATAATTTGGAAATCTTGTAGATTTGAAGGTCGGTGCACAGTTACAGTTGCTGATATGCACAGTGATTCCAGAAAGTTTTGAAGCCTTTTGATTAGCTTGACAGCCAGTTAGTATTTCCATTGGGGGAGGTCAGCAGCTTCAGCCTTTATTCTATTAGTAGGTTAAAGCTGAAATTTGATGTAATTTTGTACTTCCCCAGCCCCTCCCTGTTCACTCATCAACATGCTAATGACATTTTTAAATAAAAAGTTTCTGTTTTCACAAACCTTACTTTTTAGATTTAGTAATGTCTTCATTGTGGTCCCTGTGTCTCTGTATGCAGTGCAGGTAGATTATTGCTGGCAGGGTGTTTTACATAGCTTCCTGAAAATCACAATGCCCTGCCTTGGTACTCCTCTTGAAAATTCGTCATGCAAGCAGTGGGCTGGGTATTGGGAGAAGTTGTTCAGATACCAAAATACCTTAATGTGTGGATATCGGTCTGGTGAAGTGAACATACCTTGTCAGGCTGTATTTGCATGCAGACCTTCCTAGGTAACACATAAACGAAAATCTGAGCTTGATTGATTGAAATAAAATCCAGTTAGAGAAAAGGGCAGACCAGAGACAGTCAAGCTGAGGAGGAAGGACATGGATTATGCTGGATGTCCTTCAGCCAGGAAATGAGGTGGAGGTTCATCTGACCCTCTGCTGTATCTAATGCCAAGACAACTGTGCATGACTGAAGGGCTGGAGGGCAGATGTAATATTTGTCTCACTATCTTATTCCAGAAATGCCATCAACGAGTAATGGGGAGAGCAGTAAACAGGAGGCTGTGCAGAAAACATGCAAGAACAGCGACATAGAAAAGTGAGTAGTCGTGCTGTGCACCCCTGTATTAGTACCGCCCCTGAGGAGCTCTGCTCTATACAGGGTGAATAATTGTTGCAAAACTTGTGTTGCCTTTTTATTTAGAATTCCTTATTTTACAGGTAAGTAAAGGTAAATGCTGCAGAAATATGTAAAGCCTTAAAATACAGACACTTTTACTTTGTCTGTTCAGTTTGTTAATCACCCCAGCCCCCTTATTCTACCAACATGTCTTGCAGCCACTGCTGAGATACCTGATATCAGGAGCTAAGAGGCCGCACAGTGATTGTGCTTTATTTTTCTTCTTATATTTTCTCTTTGTGAAAGTTCGGGCAGTCTTGTCTGTCTGATTAGGATCAATAGACTTTGACATTTTTCCTTAACAGATTGGGGAAGCAGATCTTGCAATGACTTGAGATCTGAATCTGCAATCTTGATTATGTAATGAAATAAAACACACAATGTGAACGTGTGAGGGTTAAAATCATCAAGTAAGAGTAAACCCTAAAATAATGACAATTCAGCTCCTCTTTTAATACTTCCATGAAGATCACAATAAATGCTTTGTTTAATCTGATTTCAGGTGGATCCATCATGTTTTGTACACATTTTCAATATGGTTTATGTTTCTTTATTTATGGAGTTTTCTTTTCAATGTCTGTAGTTTGATTTGCAGATATTCTCCTTTGGTCAGACAATTTGGATTAAGAGGATAACCAAAGCTTATTTAATGTAATTTGGACATAAATGGCACAGAAATGTTATTGATGTTCCAGATTTCAGCCTCTGACATGACACCACCAAAATGATTTCACTTCCCGTTTATCCTTTGCGGAGATCCATGTGCAGACACGGCTAGTTGTAGTTTAGTTGTTGATATCTAGTGATAGATGGCATGGAGCTCATTCATCACTGCCGATGTAATGTCCCCTCCACATTCCGGAGTCATCAGTCGTCCTTCTCATGGGACAGTCTTATTACTATCTTAGGAAGACTGGATTTCCCAGTAATAAATAGTTCCAGCCTGAGCCTGCCCGGACATTCTGCCCCAGGTGGATGTGTGTGTGAGTGTATCTGTTAAATGAATTGATAACTAGGCTGAGGTCTGAGTGAGGGAGGGCTGGGCACCCATCTGCCTGCTAACTACTCCGGAGCTGAGCCGTGATATATGGCGACCTGGCCCGGCAGGCTAAATTGATTCATCTCCAGTTTCTGTTTCTTAATCTGGAGCTAAATTGGTTTCATTTTTCTTGTTTCCTTGTGATGCCGGCAGAGGCATTGAGTTCCTAGGCTAGGCCCTGAGCACCTTCATTTTTCATATCACGGGGCCACGCATTCTCTTAAAATCCCACCGTTATTGTTTCACATTTAGCCACACAATTACCATTTACCAAAACAAATGTGTTTAGTAAGCTTTGTTTCATCACCTATGTCACGGCATCTTCTCTCTTGTTGAGCGATCGCCTCATTGTGAAAATCTACTCCCAGTCATTATGCATTCTTTGACCGGGGGCCACACGCAGCTAATGAGCCTGATTATCTACAGCAGCGGGTCAGCATTGACCCCTTTGTCATGAGTCGCAGCTGCTGCCAGGGACCAGGGGTCCCTCTTGTCAGCCCTTTACTGCAGGTTTATTGTAGGGGCAATTTATGTTGCTGATGCATCCAGAACCTATTTATTTTCTGAGTCACTCTAATGAAGTAAATTATTTTAAAATTGTAGTGATCAAGTTAACAATATCTTCCATTCCATTGCACAAGTCAGGCATATAAGAATCTGACACCCAGAAAATTTGTCTTTTCCTGCCCCCTTCCCTTTATCGAACTGATCACGGCACCAAAATGCTTGCACTGCACAGAAGAGCTTAATACCTTTTTATAACTTCATTCATTCTTGCTTAACTTTGACATGGGAAGGTGTAGCAAGAATTCACATTTGTTTACCTGTACAATCTTCAGAACATTGTGGATGTTTTTGGATAATTATATACTAAAACTAGGGCAATATTTGGGTATATTTGAAGACCTGCTTTGCCCCTTATAGAAGAATGAACCAGAGTTCTCTTTTAAACTGTATGAGGTTTCACAATTTGTAGATTTTATCCATGGAAACATTCTTTCTCTTCTTCCGCAGAGTTCTTCTCTGAGGTTACGGGGCAGAATCTTAATTCTCCGTGTCACTGTTCAATTTTTGCTTTTTGCCACCAAACTAGATTGCAGGCCAAGGGATGTGCACGGGGTGACTCGCCCGGCAGGTCACCTCCCATTTGTTTTCCTCAATTTTGTGTTGTCATAAATTCATTCCAGCTGCTTGTGGTCGATGAGTTTATCTCCGTCAGGGCAGGGAGCCGGCTGCCCGGCATGATGTATGACATGCGGTGCCTGTGCCAACCTCTCCATGAATCACTCCAGCTGTTTGGTGTCAGCATGAAAGCAAACAGGACAGCAGCGGCTGTGAGAGTGCCGAGTGCTATAGGAAGAGACGTGACGTATGAATGTTTATTTAATAATTCTCCAATATTTCCAGCCCTGCTGCGCTCGGACCTCTAGGAGCGGGGAGGGCGGCTGCTGGGGAAGGTGGGTGGAACAGGAGACTCTAATCTGCTGGGGTGGCTCATCAATCACTGGGACAAGATCATTAATCAGGCGGAAGGGAGAAAAGAGTTAGCGGGATTCAGTCACGGCCGTGTGGGATGAGCGCGGTGTTGGTGCACCATACAAAATTACTGATTATAATTGTATCCCTTGCTCTGTGGTGACTTGAGCAAATTGTGTTTTGTATGCTCTAGAGGCCTACGCTTATGAGTGTTCATGTGAGCCAAATCCCTCGCAGAGCAGGCTGAGGAGTCATTCGTTTTTACATTCACATTGCTGAATAATTTACAGTGGAAAATAGATTTTTTGTCCTTGCACCTCTGTTAGGGGCTGCCAATATCCCTTCTCAGCAGATGCACAGAGAAAGTTTTTCTGTCACACAGTGATCCGTTGTACATGGTTACCTTGTCATTGATTAAACTGTTTATTCAAGAGCCTGTCCATCCAAAAGTTATTTCAGCTACAGGTAAGTTCAGGTCATTGGGAATGCATTAATGTGCTACGTTCCAGGAATGGCACTCCTGCATATTGGCATTCTCCTGAGCATGATTGGCAGGTGCTAACAATCAATACATTACATGGCCATTGTTTTTATACTTCCCCTTTTTCAAGTATTGGATTTAGCAATGATTGATGATCAACTTTATTCTTTTATCATTCTACATTTTCTCTTGTACTGACTACTGCAGCCTTACTGGGCCCAATATGGCCGACAAGAGCGGACCGTTGTGTGGAAGCAATGCCAAGTCCCCTCTCCCGTGTATAGAAATGGTTGAATTCGGGAGGTTTGTGTACACAGCTAATTGTCTGCATTCATGTTAATTTTTGGCAGCCAAATCAAGCAAGCCAAGCCGAACACTCCTGCCTGTTGTCACAGGTGAGGAACTGATTCCCTCACACAGCACTGGCATCTTTGTTTGATTCCAGCAGACATGGCGGCCATATTGGTAGAGCCAGCTGCCAGCGTACTTCCTAATTCAGTCATTTCAGGTAATTGACTTTCCAGGGGACAGCATAGTAAAGGTGAAGTGTAAAGAATAAATCTGCAATACAGACATCTGCCAGGAAACCCTTGTGTGTGTGTATAGCAACCAATCCAATTCTTCCATTCAATTCCACTAATAAAGGATTAAATTAGGAATTTACTTGTCATGAACCTCACAGACCGTTCCTCACCTACCTTAAAGGATAAGTGACAGTCATGCTGCCCAAGATTTTACAGGTATTATTATTACACAGTCAACACTGCCAACATATTCTGCAGCGCTGTACAAAGTCCCTAGTCATGTGACTAGCTGTCCCTCAAAGGAGCTCACAATCCGATATCCCTACCATAGTCATATGACATTAATACAGTCTAAGGGGGGAAGCCAACTGACTTAACTGGATGTTTCTGGAATGTGGGAGGAAACCAACACAAACACAGGGAGAACGGCAAACTCCATGCAGATAGTGTCCTGGCCGAGATTCGGACCTGGGACCCAGCGCGTGCTGCCCAGGTATGGTGCATTTTATTAGTCCCCATACTCCAAATTCACTTGGTTTTTCATCAGGTTTGTGATGGTGACAATAGTTGATCGGGCCTGCATAATTAATATTTTTAATGAACAGTATTTATATAGCGCCAACATATTTTGCAGCGCTGTACATTAAATAGGGGTTACAAATGATACAGATACAGACAGTGACACAGGAGAAGAGGACCCTGCCCCGAGGAGCTTACAATCTAGGAGGTGGGGGAAGTATCACACAATAGGAGGAGAGGGCCCTGACCCGAGGAGCTTACAATCTAGGAGGTGGGGGAAGTATCACACAATAGGAGGGAGATATGGAATCGTGGGGGAGTAGTGAGGGTTTAGGAGACAGAAGAAGACGGGTAGGTGAGGGGGAAGCGTTGGGTTTTGAGGGCTCCTATAAATGAGCAGAAAGTAGCAGCAAGCTGAAAAGGGAGAGGAGACCATTCCAGAGAGTCGGGGCTGCTTTAGAAAAGCCTTAGAGCCGTGCGTGTGAGGAGGTTATGAGTGAGGAAGTCGCCACTTGGAAGCTTTGGGCAAAAGGGTGAGCAGGAGCACAAATTGGAGACAAAGTCCCGGTTGACGGGGTAATCAGGTGCTATGACCTTGCAGCCTTTGGATCCCTGGAGGCCTTTTAGGAACCAGCAGGCACAGAATCCTGACACCTCTGTAAGTGGCCTGTGTGTCCTAGTGTCATCTCATTTGAAGGGAATCCACAGGGGATAGTGGTGATGATGGCATTCGCCATTTTCTCAGTCATATGCCACCGCCTGCTGACCATAGGGGAACAACTGATAAAAATAAAAAACCTCAAGGCCACATATGAACTTTACTAACAAGGTATTGGAAGAGGTTTTGGATTCTCTGGTTGATGTTTTTAACCTCCCCAGCGGTAACCCCAAGTGTGACTCGGGGTAAAAAAATCAAGCTGAAAGTGGTAACTGTGAGTCACACTCGAAGTTAAAAAAGTAAAAAACAAACACTTACCAGGTCTCATTGGCAGTCTCCAGTGTCCTGCCATCCTCTGGCTGCGTCCTCTTCCTTGACCTGCCCCCCGGCGAGTGCGCTGACATTCCCCGGGAGGTCCTGGTGACGTCGGCATGTGCAGCCGCCGCTAGGGGTGCAGCGGGAATTTTAAATTATTTTGTATTGCATTCAATACAAATTACCTGTATTGAATGCAATACATTGGATTTATATGTCCAAAAGCAGTACATTGTCTTTACTGAAAATTTATTTCACAGTATAATATAATAGTATGAGTATAATAAAGTTTGAAACACAAAATCATGTCAAAGTTTATTACTAAATGTATTTTTTTAAATGTATTTAATTTATTATTTTGACATGATTTTGTTTTTCAAACTTTATACTCATACTATTATACTGTAAAATACATTTTCATGAAAAACATTTTTTATAAATCTGGACAGGAGGTTAAAGCCTGTTGCTTCAATATTCCATTATGGCTGCCTGCAGTCTGTAGGCGGCCGTCCTGCTAGTATCTTATATTTAGTATATAAATTTCCCTGCAGGTCAATGTACACCTCTTGCTTTATCCTCAGTGAAGGCGTCAATTAAGGGCCGTGCACATTTCACCTTTGCACCTTTGAACAGCGGCCATGCGTGGGCTTTGCTGGAAGTTTCGTGGATTTTCCAGCAGATTGCTTGGGCTCCATGTGAAGCGTCTTTGTATCTCCTTCTTATTTAGCTACCTAATATTCCAGCATCCCTTGCCAGGCCTGTCAGCATCCCTCGCAGAGCTGGAGGAAGTTTGGGGGATGCCAGTAATTATTGGAATTAGAAGGGAGCCGTTTTCTGTAGTGTTGAAAGTTCAGGCTTTGGCCAAACCTAACACCAGAATCTCTATTCACATTCATTTCTAGGGAGGTTCGGGGATAATAAAAGGGCTGGTAGGTGAACTCTACCCTCTATACTTGCAGCAGGAACATATACCTCATTACATGCTACCTAGCTGCTCTGCTTCAAATAATTCAGTGCATCGGTGGAAGGATTTTCAGAATCTTTGGTAGTTTTATTTTATTTTGATAGCATAGCGCCCCTAGTGGCCAGGACACAACACAGGGCAAATCACACATGGAGAGAATTTCAGCAAAAGATGATGAATTCTGCATGGGAGGGGGGTGTTTTTTGTTTTTGACTGATATTCGTGTTTAATGTTCAAATATCTTGTATTTTTGTTCTAGTAAATGAAGCCCTACAAGGTAAGGTAGTATAAGGCAGAAAAGCAATGAAGGCAATAAAGAAAGGAACATTTATTTGTAGGTTTCATTAGCTGCACTAAAACATCTATAAGAAAATGTTAAAAACAACTAAACTCTTTAAGTAGAATATATATTAGAGTAGAAATGTAAAGCAGAACAAAAAATACTGCCTGGACCACAATTCCAATCAAATCATTTACTTACATCACACTATTCTGTATTTCTAACATACTTTTATGCAGGGAGACAATATTGCTCCATGGATGCAGCACAGTGAGCAAGCGTTGTCACCCCAGGACAGGAAGTATGTTACGGGAAGGATCACCAGATGAAAATAAACAGGTGGGGGGGGACCTGAAAATGAATTCTGTCACCACGTTAGAGGACTGGTTGGCTGGGACTTTGTTAGGGGGCTTAGAAAAGCTGTATTTCTGTACAGTTATATTTGGGATGTATGGAGTGAATTTAATAATAAATATAACTTGGTCACAGTTACTATTAGGATCCAACATGGAATGAGTCAGGCGGCTCCCATTATACAAAGTACTGACACATTTATAATAAATACCCGGCTGGGGGTAAGCGATCATGGCTCGGGTGTTGTGACATCGCCGTGGCCCGCGGTTATACCCTCTTGGTGTTTTGTTAGGCACTTGTATGATCTCTGAAGTATTTTGTTTAGGAAGCACAATCTAGAGTCAATTAAGATTCTACTCTGCAAATTCAGAGATAATTTAATTAACAGAACAGCTAGGAACAGTCCTTGGGGACGGCACCGAGATTGCTCAATTTAATTTGCAGCAGAAAAAAAAAGTGTCTGTGGGTAAACTTAAGACAAATGAGAGCAAGTTGGGGGCGGATGGGGGGGTAGTGGTATTTATTGGGGTCGGACACATAATCAGGCATTCTCTTTTCATTTAATCTGGGTGAGTAGGGGGCAAATATCGCCAACCTAGAATCTCTTCATTAATATTTCTTGTCTCGTGTTAATTGAGAATTCATTTACACTACAAATTACAATTCGTTTTTGGAAACCCCAAATGTTTGTGGAGTATTGTTCAGGGGGGAATTATACCAAGGCTTCCAGTATCAGTGGGGCATTATTCCTTGGTTCCCAATATCGGTGGGGCATTATTCCTTGGTTCCCAATATCAGTGGGGCATTATTCCTTGGTTCCCAATATCGGTGGGGCATTATTCCTTGGTTCCCAGGTGGGGCATTTTTTCACGGCCCCCAGTATCGGTGGGGCATTTTTTCACGGCCCCCAGTATCGGTGGGGCATTATTTCATGGCTCCCAGTATGGGTGGGTCATTATTCCACGGCCCCCAGTATCGGTGGGGCATTATTTCAAGGCCCCCAGGATTGGGGGGGAAATATTACACAGCTTTCAGTATTGGGGGGGCATTTTTCCACAGCTCCCAGCCTTGGGGGGCATTCTTCTGGGGCCCCCCACCATTGTTCTGTTCCCCCCATACGGTGTCCATACATCATTTTTAAGTGAAATAGTTTCTGGACATAAGTCCCAGGTTTGTGAGACTTCTCCTATCGTTATGTCTCCTGGCAGTAGCAGGGTTAAGCAGCCTCCTGCCATGTGTATCCAGTAAAACCAACCTGTTCCCAGCAGGGCTTCTCCCCCAGTTTATCCTGTATGTTCTAATAAGAGACGACAGACTGGGGATTTTAGCCTAGTTTGCAGGCAGCGGGGGGTAAGTGGTAGAGAGCGTGCGAGACATTTGCTTTTCCCGGGGTCTCCACAGAGCTTTTGATTAGCGGCAGATGAAGGGCCCTGATCTGAGGAATCTTTCCTCGCCAGCTCCCTTCTCTTGTTAATAAATGTATATTTAACAATGTCTGGGAGCCTATGAAGTGATAATAACTAAATCAATACCTTTGCCATTGATTCGTCCAGGCTCCCCGCAGCGTGGCACAGCGAGTGATGCGCTAATTTTCCAGCTAACTAGCGCCCTGATCTGCAGTCCGGCTATTGATTGCTTTTGTATCAGACCGGCTCTAAACTTTATCCCCCCTGCGTCCATATAAATCATTCTGCACCGTCCCCATGTGCTTCTAATTCTCTACATAGGAAATGTCGTTTACCCATTGAGAGAAATGTACAAAACAGAGAAATACAGAAACGATGGATCTGATCGCATGTAAATTGTTTGACCCATTCATCCTGTGTGTATCTTGTGTGTATGTCATCCCCTGAGTTGTATTCATCTCCATGGTGGAAGGCCAGTTGTGGTCAGTCTTAATAATGAGAGATCTGCGTAATTTGGCGTTACCCGGCATTCATAGTTTATTCCGCTCCTCATCCCTCTTATGAGTAATACAAAGGATATTGTGGGACCATATTTCAGTAATTTAAAGGTTTATTTTAGGGTTTTATTTAGTTCTTCCAGCATTGGTATTTACAGATTTACATCTTTGTATAATGATGGAACTGAGAACACAACATTGTAATATTTTAGGGGAGTCCTCATCTTAGTGATAAAGCTCCCATATACAGGTGGGATGTGGCTTGAAATGCATTGAGGTGACCGATTCTTTAGGAAATAAAGTGCAGATTTTAGATCTAAATTCAGAGTTCAACCCTTAGGCTGTGTGGGATGAAATTTTAGGTGGATTGCAGCCTCTGTATTGTGACCCAACCTGAAAACAGCCGGGTGGTTACTGAAAAGTGCCGCGTGTTGCACCCAGCTAAAAGGAGCCGGGGAGATTACTGTAAATGTATACAACATGGAAAAATGTGCACAGATCTTTAATGAATACATAAATGTACAAATATCTACATAAATATCTCACATTTGTTGTTGTGTTGCCTCAGTTCCCTGTATGGGATTTTTCTTACTTTATAATAATGAATGTTTGCCATAAAAGTCTTTTTTGTTTTTCTCAATCCCAGGATCACAGAAGAGTCAACGGTGACAACGTTTGAAGCATTAAAGGCGCGTATCCGGGAGTTGGAGAGACAGCTCTCCCGAGGGGACCGTTACAAATGCCTCATTTGCATGGTGAGTGGCATATTCACGTTGGCAATCAATGCAGTCATGCCTTGATAGGTAGTGGACATGTGGTGCAGATACCGCCCTGTCAGCAGGATTCACCAAATCCTGGTGTGGTTTCAGCTTTGTCCGGTCAGCAATTCGTGGGGACAGCGTGTCAGAAATATGATATGAAGCTTAATGGCTGAATCCAATCTATAGAGGAGTCGGTAGTCCTGACCTTTATGTGGAAAATATAGGCTGCCCTTGTGGGACTTCTTTTATTCATAGCTGTGAGCCTGATCCAGTCAAACTAACACGCAGATCAGAACTCAAAGTTCCACAAAGCTGCAGAACATCCGGTTATTTTATATTGCATTCAGCAGCAGCATCCCCACTGGTCATCCAAAACCATTCTCAGTGATG